>NW_027110919.1:1080601-1107206 GCF_000696795.3 Halyomorpha halys
TTCCTTATTATTGGATTGGTGATTTTTTAACCTAATTTCAGTAACTTCTATTTTAGAAAAAAAGAAAATGCACTTTACAGATCCGAAATCGGACCATCCGTTCAAGAGTAAATAGAAAAGTAAATTCTGGTGCGTCCCAGGAAGGGTACATTTAGCCTTAAGGATTAGATAACACGGATCAGTTGAGCCATGATCGCAGGTCCAATTTCTTGAAATTACGCCTATAATAAATATGTATTATAATTTTAATATATGATATATGAAGAGTCATACTATATTCTCTGAAATTTTTAACATAAACGTGAATTTATACGAATTTCCACTTCTGAACATTTCTCGGAAGATTAAATGTTTTAATATATTTTGGAATTATTCTAGGAAACGTTTCAAATATATCTAACTATAATTTTCAGTACAGTTCATGGTAAGCTAAGATTATATATTAGATATATATACTCTTAATATTTTCACGATTCCCAGTACAAATCTCCCATAGTGAAAACAAAAAAAATATTTGGTAACATTTCAGACCGTGAAGGGTCAAGCATTTAGAATTCGGTAAGAGTGTGCCGTTTTTCAAACATTAAAACTGTAAACAACCAGGTGATGTGATTAGCATTCACTCTTACCTGTCAAGTTTATCCCCTATCCCAATGATGGGACAGGTACCCATTTTATCAAGGCCCAACGAAGGTCTTCCGACCCAAGAACCATAAAGATCATTCCACATGGTAAGAAATAATCATGATCTGCTTTTTGAATCTTTTGTTTTGTTCCTGATGTAACTAGCAGTCCTGGTCCACATACCCCCTTTCTCCGACTCATTAAAATCTTTATTTATGGTATCCTCGCATCTCCGTCTTAATCTATAGATCTTATATCTTAACAGAGAGTATAAATACAAATTGATTTCTATAAACATTGCATTCTGCCATCAATACAATTTTAATAGTTATTATGTACATTTAAACAAGTGTATTTTAATATCTGAGATTAATCATTTTTAACCGTAAGATTTGTATAACAATTGGAAAAAAATACTTTACAAAGGACATAATTTACAAATGTACAATTGCATCTTAAAATTTATAAAATGATTACAATAATAAAAATATTCCTTGCAAACAAATCTATATTTTATATATTTAATATTATATTTGAAGTATTTTCAATAGTTTGCATTAATTTGTCAACAAATTAGAAAGCAGGTCTTTAATTCTTTGAAAAGTTATCTTAAACTTGAAAATATCAGTTGAAACATTTTTACAATTTACATCAAATAAACCCAAACTTGATAAATATAGCTACAGTCTTACTCCTTAGTCTTCTGGCATGACAACCTCCTTAGTTCCAAGTTGTAAACAGATCAATAAACGCCTACGCTGAATTCTTACCATAGCAAAGCAGGAAGTTATATTTTATCATAATAAAAATTAAAGTCAATCGATACCAATTTAGTCCACTGAGGATATTTATTATACGTATATTATTATGTTATTATTGATGTTATCTTCGGGCGATTCCCGTGCCAATCTAGTGCATCTCACAATTTTCACTTACCGCCCTGGAAAGCTAAAAATTTTAACAAAATATTTTTCGAACATTCTAAACATTTCTAACATTCTTGATGTAAAAATTCGAGAATAGATAATCAACTTTTTCCATCAATTTCCATCCAAAAAGACAAAGCCAGATATATATGATTGGGATGGATAGAGGCCGGAAACGCTGGTCTGTCTCCGATTTTCCACTCTCTTAACTTCTATTTCTTTATTTTTCTCTTTTGATTAGTTAAAAAATACTTTCATAGTCTATATTTATATTTTTTTCAATACTTTTAACGAAAAATATAAAATATCCGATTTTTCAATTTATCATATTTTTAAATATTTAATCTCAAGTCTTCATTTTCCGTTTGAAGTAAATTTTTCAAAAGTGATTTAGGACCGTCACTTAAAAGGTGTTTCTAGGATGGATCGAATCTTAGTCACTTTTTAAATATTGCTAGATTTTTCTCTGCTGGTTAGTTACAGAATTCTTTCATAGTTCATATTTATATTTTTTAAAAATTAATTTAAACAATGGAAAATGATTAATTATTTCAAATTAATAGAATTTTAGAAGAAATGAGAAAATTCGGCATGTTAATCATTTAGTTTTCCATTGATACATCACGTTTAAATAAAATCGTTAGAGCCTTTTTTGATTAAAAATTAATTACATAAAGTATTACTTCTGGTAAGCGATTTTTTTAAAGAAGGTGCTGTTACATGTGCGATTTTAGTTTTGTAAGGATTTTCAGCTTTAAGCAGTTCGGGCCTTATAACTTGTATTTCTTCGATATCTGGAAATCGAAATTTCACAATACTTCCCCTTACAGTTCGATGTACAGGTAATTGAAGGTAAAAGTGATGGTATTCAATTTCCTTCTCAATACAAATTTAATTATTGAAAATATTTTGAACTTGGCCGCTTTTCGGACGGACAAGACACAAGCAGCTGTGCCGTCCTTGGCACTAACATGCAGCCCCCCTCCTTGGCAAGGAAGACTCTACGCCTACGGAGATCACACCTAACCTTGTTTTGCAGTTTCGGCTTTGTCTGTTCACAAGGTCAATAGTCACATTGCTAGCTGAACTCCTTTCGGTTTCAGTCACTCTTCAAACCCGTCCGGGTGTCTTGATATGACTCAAAACGCAAACGTCTTAAAGCGGAACTAACTTTATTTGTATAAGAAATGTCATAAAAATACAAAAATAGGTAAAATGAAAACAATATTCAACGAGAAACACATAAAAAAAATAAATAAAAGAAACGCAACAGACGAGATAAAATATAAAAGGGAAAATAAATAAACAACAATAAACTTTTCATCTGCAGGACTGTTTTTTTTTTACATTTCCCGTATCGTCCAGGGAACTGAGATCATCCAGTAGAAAAATAGAATTGAACAATGTTTTCATACTACATATACATGACGATATGATAGGAAATTTAATTATCTAAAAATTGAAAAAAAAAAAAAAAAAACACCTAAATCCGACCAGTAGATTTTCCCATTTTCTATTTATGGTAAAAAATATTTTAGCATAATTGAAAAAGTATACATTTTTTATAAATTATAAACGTGATATCGTAATCAATCGTCAATTTATATAAAAGGAAAAATATGGAGTTTACTCTAGGAAAAAAAATGTTTTCCAGTCATTATTGACATTACTTTAATTTTATTTTGTATATGAAAAGACTTTTTGTTGATTTAATAAATAATAAAAATAATGAGAAATAAAAACATAAAAGGAGTATGTTTTTATTTACATACATACAAATTTTTGAGCAGTCAAAAAAGAACATAAAAATGATAAATAAGAAATTTCACCTGAAACACCTATGTAATTGGGCATAATTCAAGCAAGAAAGAACATTATTTAAAAAATAACAGAACCACTAATCCATAATTATTAGATTAAAATTTTGTATATATTTCACTTCAATTTAACGTTTTTTTTTAAATTTCATTTAATAACATGAAGATACTTATGAAATGAAATAACAAATTTAAAGATTTTTTAAAATTTAAATTCGACTAATTAGGGAATAAGACTATTTTAGGAATTTAAATTATAAAATTTAGGTATATGTGTATATAAATTGTTAAGAGTTTACTTGGACCGTTGGGATGTATCTCGGACATATGTATATTTATGTAAATTTAAATACGATTCATAAATTTCGTTATTTCCGTATAATTAATGTAATATATCGTGCACTTCACTAATAAATAAAGAAATGTATGAAATTTATTGTAATTAAATATGCATATTTATCGGAATTTAAATAAAGTCTTTAAATTTCGTTATTTACCAGTGAAATGCATGATATGTAAAATTATAGTAAAATTAAAACAGCAAGAACGAAAGATTTACGAATTAAAAATTTTCTAAGATGGGCACTTGTTCATTTGAACAGTTTCGTGCATAAAACGATATCGCGTGTCATTAAATGCGCATAAAATTTCGTAAGCTTATTAAGAGACTGAAAACTTTCTTCCAGCGATCAAAATAAGATTTCTTCAAAAGCGCATTATTTTAATGCTTTATAATTATCATTAAAACAGAAAGTATATTGCAAATAATAAATTTATAAATCGAAGTGCATTTATTTCCTTAGATGAATTCTCTTTATACTGGCAAATATAGTACATGACGACTTAATACTATACGTAATAATAATACCTGATAAAGTATTATTAAAGTGTAGTATACACGATAATAAAACATGATAAAGATATTGCAATAAATAAATACATTATTAAATAAAGCAACAGTATTCTACTGGAACACTCCGCGAAGGAATAATAAAAAATAAAAAACTGTTTCTATATTAATAATTGACAACAAAACAAATAAACGAATAAACAAATTAGATATATACAACAATAATACAAATTAAAAATATAATACAAAAATAGTGGAACTACAAGCTGAATGAGTAAATATTCTACGTTAATTCGTTAATTTCAATTACTCATTATTGAAATTTTCTCCTGCAGCTATTACTATGTTTATTTCTTCATTTATTTTATTGAAGAGTACCATTTTATACTTTTATATACGTTTAGTATACTTTTATCATTTCATAATTCGTACCTCTACAATATTATATTTTATTTTTTATTAGTATCGTCGGCTATCTACGATTACTAATTAATACATTAATTATTATATATGCTTCTTAGTGTGTTTGTTATTATATTCTTTTTCTTTTGCAGGAATTAAGGTTGGACATGGAAAATGACACTCTTCCATATCTAGCTAAATTAAGAATCTTCTGCTTCTAGCAGCTCCGTAATTAAAAAACGTAAGGACATATATCCATAAAATTTCACATATTCCTAGTCTGTACCTACGCAATGTCTGTGTAAAATTTGAATAAAATCTATGATGATAAGGTTCAAATGTTGACGTCGAATGATGAATACACAATAGTCACAACAGATTTCTCTTTGTCTCTTAAGAAATTATATAAAAAATCACAAATTGCAAAAATAGAAAAACTTAACAATTATGTTTTTCAAAAACTGAAATTTAGTTTAGTTGGTTTCATTATTTATTATTTAAACTTATAACTGGGTTTGTTAATTTTTTTTTAATTAAGTATTTGATTTAACAATTTTAAGTCCACATATTAAACATAACCTATAAGAGAACAATAACGGCTTGCAATTAAAAATTCAAGATTGAAATTAGATAAATTGTTCTAGCTAATATAAAATATAACTTAATTATACATCTTATTCTTTTAAACATAGATGAATTTTAAAAGGAATGACAGAAAGATCTTTTTTTTTTTTAATTTTGTTTATTTTATTTTTGAAACCATTAGCATTGTCTTATTACCCCAAGCCAGCTCTGCGAACTCATTATAGAACCGTGGGTAGGGCCGTTCCATTCCTTAGTGATGATGTGACCATATGGGTACACAATGCAATAGAAAGGTACGGAATTTTTAATGGCTATATTTCAATACATCAACAGAATAAGGCAAAGGTTTTCGACCTTGTTATTATATAAATATATATATTAAAAAAAAAATTCAACAAAAACATTAATCATAATGTGTCATGAATATGACTGTTGAAAAACTACCATTTTATGATATAAAATTCCGGAGGGTACTTAGGTATTGTTGTATGGCGCAACGTCCATCTCTTAATTCATTATTTCAAATAAATTATTCCATTATAATCCCAAAACGAGCGATTAAAGTAGATTATATACACAAAATTATGAACATATCGCCAATAAAATGAAATTTTGAATCAACTTTGGCATTTATATTTAGTATAAATTTTAATGTAATATTAAATAATTAGTCACTTTATATCGGGAATACTTTTTAGGACATTAATTACTCTTTTTTACAAAATATAACTATCAACATTCAGCTACAAAAAATGCAAGGAAAAAAATATGGCGCCCAGTGGGTGACTGATAAACCTGTAAATGTACCCTCAGGTAGGTAAAGGTTAGACACTACTGCAGGAGGGATTCTTATATTCAAGAGCAGAATTAATGACAACATTTTTTTTTTTTTTAAAGTTTACTTATAAGCCATCGTTGAACGAACAATACGGGCCAGTAACTTATGGATAAACTTCTAATATAACTTCTATTAGAATTAGAATTCTAAGATAACTTCTCCCTTCTTAAAGCAGTCATTACCACAACCGAACTTAAATAGATTTTAATATATTTTCATTTAATGACACTTATTTCATAACCCCTTCAGAATCATATAGTTCTTGTATAAAGGAATGACTAAGAGTAATTAAATCTCACATATAGAAGAAAAAATACTAAACTAAAATTTTTTAACTTCAAAAATTTTAACAGTTAACCGTCTATCATAGCATTCAAATATTATGAGTGACATGTGCTGAAGGAAACTCCTTCGTTCATACAAGATGTTCATTTTAACAATATATTTTTTTAGTTATGTCTCATACCTGTCATTACGAGCTATGAAAATTCTGAAGAATTTGGCAGGGATTGTATAAACTAAGCACGCAAGAAAATATTAAAGTTATGCGCGGAGGAATATAAAAGAAATAAGTATTAATAAAACTTCAACAAACATCAATTTCGTAGGAATAGAAATTTTTATCCTTAAATTTATCATAAAAGAAAGATATTTATTTTGAATGAGAGTAGAAGAATTACAAATATAAAATAATAATGATAGAAGCAGAAACGTACGCAGATAAATCGATAAAGTAACTACGGTGACCAAATTAGGGTTATTTCTAAGGATAAACATGAAAATTTGGGCCGTCCGCAGCTCAGTGGTTGGGCACAGCCTTACTATTCTGGTCTATTGGCGGTGCCGGTTTGAATCCGGCCTGGGACGTATTTTTTCATTGAGTGACGGTCACACAAAATGAAAAACTTGGGATGAACATGAAGAAAATAATCGGAATACAAATAAAGAATTTATACCTGGCTGTATGGGAAACTCCAATGCCATTAAAATATAAAAGAAATAAAAAACATGGAAATTTGATGCAACATAAAATATTTGAATTTTCCACTGTATTAGCGATAATGTCCGTGAGATCTTCCGATTTCGGTCCATAAACGAGTGTTTTTTATGAAATACATGATATTTAATGTAATACGACACTTCCCTGGCAAATTTGTAATGTATCTCAAAATGTTCAAATATCTGAGACTCTATGTCCCAGAATGATAAAATATTTATCATTTGCTTTCACATCAGATTAATATAAATAGCCAAACCTTGATTTCTCTAGTTAATTTTAATTTTTCTTAATTTTAATATTTAATTTTTAATATTTAAAATAGTTAATTTTTCTCTAGTTAATAGTTGAGCTTACCTGCTGGGTTGTGGCAGTGGTCGTCTGGGTTGTCTGTATGGTCTGTTGCCCGGACTTCTTCTGCAGAGACTCCATGACCGCCGAGATTTTGTCACCCGCCTCCGGCCCACCCTCTGCCGGCAGCTCGGGGATCTGTAGAAACAAAAGTGAGAAAATTATAAACAGACTGTATAAGTGAAGTCCTTACTTTAGAGACTTCAGTTAATTGGTAATTACAATGAGCTCTAATTAAATAATTATTGAACTCGTTATTGTAATTGCAAAATTATTCAATATTTTCTAGAGGTCGAGTAGTTTTTTATAAATAAATAAATAAACCGTGACAATTAAACAATTAATATCATGAAAAGGAAAAAAAAAGAACACTACTTTAAAAAGATAATGGGAATTCCTGAATTTACTGTTAGCAAGTTCTTAAGCAGTAATCGTCCACGGTTATAAAAAAAATCTGAAGGACGATAGTAAAAAGAGCGGTTGTGATTGTTGCTAGGTTTAAGGACACCAATACTAGATTGGCTTTATTTGTTATTACCCAAGCACCAGCTTTGTAGCATTGATAGTAGAGTTTTAGTTGTAAAATTTATATTACCCCCCCTTTTTTTTTTAAATTTTCTATTACGTAGTAAGATCAGCTACAAATTAAGAAGAAAACAACATTTTTTTTCTCTTTAATCAAGCAATCTATTTACATTTTGTTGCTTTGTCACACTCAATGGCACCAGGAAGTGCTCATACAAATGGATTGAAAGATCCTTTTCATAGATTTCAATGCTTCCGATTTACAATAATTTTACTATTTATTTATTTTAAGTAAAATTCAAATGTTTTGGTTAGTTTATTATACATCATATATATTAATTTTAAAAAGTATTAGTATTGTAACTAAAGCAAAAAAATAAATAAATACATAATATATATATATATATATATATATATATATAGTTGATGATACCTGGAAGAACTTAACAAAATTTAATTAAAATCTTAGTGAAACATCTTCCATGCAATATAATAATTGTCCGATAGTTCCTGAATAACGAAAGTACACAGAAATGGAAAAAGAATTGAAGCTATAAATATAATCTACAATCTTAAACAAAATAAATTTTAAAATAGACTCAAACAATTTTAGCACACATTATTAATAATAAATTAAAAATGATAATTTTTAAAAGTAGAAATACAAACGTTTATTTGGATACTGGAACTGAATTAAAAAAATACAATATACATGTATTGTAATTTTTTAATGTAGTATATTTTGGGTCAATATATAAAAGAAAGGATATATCATCATTCTAATGTAAGAATAAATGTAACCCAAAATAAAAAAACAGCATTAGAAGTTGAAATACTGTATAAGGAAAAAAGTAGTTCCTCAGGAAAAAACTCCACAGACATGTCTGGAGTTGAATACAAGGTACAAAAATTATAAAAATTTATTTACAAATTAGTTTTGAGGGAAATATATATATTTATATAAAACTTGTCCAAAATAAAGAAAAACAAAAACACCCAACATATTGGTTTATATAAAATTGTTTTAAAATTAATGTATGTTTTTAATATATGATTTTTGAGTGCAAAGTTAATTAATAAATTTGCAAATAAAAAGCCCTAAGAAAACTAAATGTCGACGAATAATTCCATGTAGTTGTATTTAGGTATAATATAGAAGAATTTCAGTATAATGACAGGGGTGACGAAATAAATTATTATTAATTATGAATTATTTTCAATAATTTTGATTGATAATTAATAATTTGAAGATGAATATCACTAGAAAGAGATGCAACAATTATATATATGAAGCTTCCAGAATTTAGACCTGGAAAGTGTTACATATATTAAAAGAAAGATGTAAGGTGAAGTTTATTAATTAAAAATAAATAGATAGATATATGATTTTTTTTTATAATTTATTATATTGCAGAAAAATTTGGAGGATGGGGCAAAACGGTTTGCCAATTTTTATAAAAATACTTTTTAATATAAATTATTACATGAAATATATTTCATATAAATATTTTAATTTTTATTGGCTGTTTATTAACATTGTGTTGTGTATTTGTCATTCAATTTTACGACCACATGTTTTATTTCATTAATATATTATCCTTACGGTATGAATCAACTGAACTCGACTAATATAGAAAAAAAAAATCATAAATAAAATTAAAATAAATATTTATATTATATGCTTACGTTATAAAAATCATATGTCATTATTAACTATAAAAAAATCTTTGTTCAAATTAAGGTGCACAGTTAAAGTTAAGGTAATTATGAGTTTCACAATTGCATGAAAATACAACTAAATCAGTATGAAAAGATTATAAAATAACTACAAATACCGAAATTGTAGATTAACACAGGAAGAGCTGAATTCGAAAGTAAGCTAAACTCTTCAATCTATTGGTAATTTGCCAGGAACTCGCAGCTCCATAGAATTAAGTTGAAATTTCAGGTGAAATTGCTGAAGGCAAGGTTTTTATTCAATTTCAATATCTTTAAAACATTTTATTTATATTAAAATGAATTATATTAATTTTTAAATAATACATTTTCTTACTTTATGTACAAAATATACCGGTCTAGTAACGGAAACCATAATGGTAAAATATTGAAATTAACTACTACAATAGATGGAAAAAAAGTTTGATATAAATAATTGAAACATACATATCGTCGGGTAAGAGATAAAAGGGATTTTCATGTAGAATTAACAGTATTTGATCACTTTTAGCACCTAGTGAATCAAGAAAAGAAAATTCATAAAAAATACACATAAATAATAGTTTTAGATTTAATAAAATAATTTATTAAACAAAGATCCAGTTATATCATTAATGGATTAAAGAAGATTAATAAACAATTACTCTTTAATTAAGCACTCAAATCAAGATTTGTTACAACGCAATGTTGAGGCAACTTCAAGTACTAAATAACTTAATGTAAAGTCACATTTATTACTAAAACCAATTAATAATTATTTATAAGTTGTTATAAATAATAATATAAATAAACAATCTAGAAAAAAATCCTGACAGATCATAATCCATCTCACTTCACATTCATATGAAATTTATGATTTAGAAACATAAATAACATAATTAAATAAAAGGAAGTCATAGGTAAAGGTAATTAATCAAAATAATCAACAAAAGATAAATCAAAAGAAATAATTTTTAGAACAAAAAAAAATTATAGTGAGCAGGGAAAATTATTTTTTGCAATCTTTGTTCATGCCACATTTTTCGAATACTTTTCCTCCTTTATCGGCCATATTTAATGTTAACTCGTAATTGTGGATGATTCAATTGAAGTTAACAGACATATTTAAAATTCTCCTTCCACTTCCACAAGGCTTTCATTAAGATTAATTATTTCAGTATATATAAATATATACGGTGGTTTAAATAAACTTGAAAGAAATTATATTGTTAGTTTATAGCTGTATAGACAATTTTAGCCTCCTTTCCTGTTAGTCGAATCATTATGATGGAATAATACTTTTAGATACCTGAGGCAGAAGTACCTCCATGACAGGCTGGAAGGCACTGAAGGTAGACCAATACTCCTACCTAACTCCCACTATCCACTCTAGTCACATCTGGATAAGCTGTGGAGGGGAGCCAAGATACTTTATCATGAAGGCTCACACCGACCGACTAGTAAAAGGAACGTAAAAGGAATGTGAGAGACCTCGGAACAGAACAGGAGGAATCTACAAGAAGATACTAACAAAGAAGATCAAAAGAATAATATAAACTAAAAAATGGAGTCCGGAAACTTCACTTCAGCAGCAGCAACACATCGGTGCATACTCCCTTCTTCATGAGATGACAGAGGGTGAATCGAGTATGGCCTATCCGAAGACGGGTTAGTACATCTCTGTAGCAGATTCATGTTTCCGGCCGGATTTGATTAAATTTTATGGTAGAGCTTGGAATGATGTAGAAACTTAAAAAGTCTATCTATGGTATGTTTGTTATTCTGCAAGATGGTAGTTTAATAATAACTAAGTATAATTACTAGTCAAAATTGAGGAGTCTACTAAGTATAATTAGGGATAATAAAAAATGATAGCTGTTTCAATACGTTAATAAAAAAGTTTATTCGGAGCTCCATATGATCAAAACTATCCACGGCACTAGAAAACTTAATGCAACATAATTTAAAGTAGCGTAAATTTGCTAAAATATGAGCTCTAACATGGTTTACGTTCAATAATTTCTAATATACAGTTTTTTAAAAAGCAACATTTCATAAAATATATACTGAAAAATCAGTAGTTACTGAATTCATAGGAAATCTTTACTTCAGATTAATGAGTGAGTGTATTAGTGTGATAAGTGGGAGGTACTACCAAAGATTGAAACATCGTTTTATTGTGTAGATTTTGATGTCAGATCAACAATTTTGTGAATTCTATCATCTACTAATTCTCTATGTATCTATTTGAATGAGAAATGAAAGGTTCTATTTCAAGGAGATAATACGTCTGAAAAAGTCACTAGGCCCGTATCAAAGTGCAAGTAACAGTCAATCAGACGAGACGCATAGACCTGCATCACATTACTTTCGTTCAACTAGAATAGACATTTAGGAAATTGCTTGCCATTAGAAGCCTCACTTCAGCTCTTTTAAATGTTCTTTTAACAACTGCAATCATTGCTCTGCCTCATTATCCGTCTATCCTTAATGGCAACCTAGATTTACCAATGTGGGCTAAGGACGTGTCAATTCTGAAGAAGGAATGAGGATCAACAGATGTCGGCGCCGCCAAATGTTTGCGAGGAATAATTAGGCTTGATACAATGAGCAGTTTAGACAGTCAAAATCATACACAGTACGGTTTTTCCATACTTAAACCTTGAATTTAACTGAACTTGACTTAATTTAATTGAACTTAAGTGAACTGCACATACATCCAACAGATTTGTCAGTCAAAAGTCAAAAGGAACCAAACTATTTTTTACCTATAGCGCTGCGTCACAAAAGGCAGGGTGCAGTCCTCCAGATTAATATTGAACAATAAACTTTTAATAAAAAAGATACGTTAATTTATTATATATATTGGATTATAAAATAAGTTCGTAGCATTTTTTACTGGTGATTCCAATAAAAACTTCAGATTCTAGTAAATATTTCTAATCAATTATATGACCCGTTTTGATATATTACATTTTGAACTATCTTTCAGATAATTTTTTAATTCCGTCCTCCCAGAACAGATTTTTGCGCAATGAACTCCTCTGTACGTGCGATTCGCAGTCCTCGAGCGAATTAAAGTGTTTCCCGTTAAGAGCCCGAAATAAGTGAAAATTTGTTGTGGCTAGATCTGGTGAATAGGGAGGATGGAGGATCATATCCCAGCCAAACTCTCATAATTTCTGCCGGGTCTGCAAACACCTCAGGACGGGCATTATCGTAATGGAAAATGGATTACGAGACACAAATGATTTGGGACACTTGCATAAGATAATGTAAACATTATTGACCAAGTAAACATGATTTTATAAACACGGAGAGGATTAAATTGAAATATTGAAAAACGCTACGAACTCATCTTACAACCCAATATATGCGCGGATTATTAGCTCAAAGTACAGAGGTCGAAACAGAATGATTATTTTCAGACTATGGAATACCTTTTGAACCCCATGCATCTCAGTGCTGCTATTGTGTGGGAAGGATTATTCCTTTATTTTCCGATGAGTTTTTATCTCTAGATCAGAGTATCAAATAAACATCCAATCAGGATATCAGCAGGATTCCACTATTTGTTTTTCATTGCGGGTAATATTTTTATTTACATTTCTATTTATAGCTATATACGTATAGTTAAGAGTAGAAAAAAATGCTACGATTTAAAATATTGTGATGATATTGGCCATTATGCAAAAAATGATATATCATGTAATTTCTCTCTTCTAGTATATTGGATCTCTGATAACCATGAATAAATGGTTTTACGTATGTTTAATAAAGCATTTTAGCAACAAACATAGCCATTAAAGTTCACAAAAGGAGATAAGGAACACATCACATATATAATTGAAATCATTAATTGCCAATATCAATTACTGATTTTATCAGCAATGAATTGGTACTGGACAAAGTCAGTTGAGGACAGAAATAAGTTCTCCAGTAAATTCATCCTATTTATTGCTTATAATATCCCGTTTAGAATAAAAATTGATGAATCTGCCAACCATAATAAGGGAGAATTGAAAACGGATAAAGGAAAAAAAATTGCGTAGTATTCTCTAAAATTTATTTTAAAAATAGGAGTCCTAATAGAGCTGTTTATGCTCAATAGTTTCCAAAATACAGTTTTATTAAAAGCAAAATTTTAATCCAAATAATGAAAAATGAAGAGATTTTGGCAAATTAACTAGAAACTACTATTTCTTTGAACGACATACAGATGTCACAGAAGCTGGTAAAAGTGTTTATTAAAACTCAAATTAAAGTTAGTTTATCCAAATTACAGCACTTTATGACGTTAATTTTCGTAGTAGTAGTGGTAGTAGTAGTAGTGGTAGTAGTAGTAGTAGTAGTAGTAGTAGTAGTAGTAGTAGTAGTAGTAGTAGTAGTAGTAGTAGTAGTAGTAGTAGTAGTTCTATTACATTTGCTAACATGAATTAAAAAATTGAATTAAGAAAAAAGTTATTTTTTGTAAAACTGTATTTACGGGGGAAAAAAATCATCAATTGAATATTCACGTTCATAAAACGTGAATAAATCCATTAATAGACATATTTTGGAAAACTTTATCTTACTTAAATTATATTTTACTTCTATTTTCAGTTTGGTAGGTAGTTTTTAGGATATGGAATACCAAATGAAAAGTGAAAGACAATTTTTGGTTTTTTAAATAAAAAAGTTAATCCATGCTGGCCGGACCCATCCCACTAAGACCCCCGGAAGCAACAGTCCTATATCGATTCTGAAATATTTGCTTAAAACGAGAAGAGAAGACTCGCACAGTTTATTTTTTTCTTTACTTGGAAACAGAGGATATTTTTTATTATAGCTATACCCCAAACTACGGTTGACAGTTATCAATTGTGACTCTAATATCTAATATCTCTCTATAGTTTTCATTAAAGTAATAAAATATTGGAGTGAAGTGAATTTTTTTTGTTTCTCCTCTTGGGCTCTTCGACTAGATTAGAAAAAGGCAAGACAAGGATCTTGTAATGTCAGCCAAGTTCAAAGTAATAAGGATGCAATGGGTAGAATAAGAAAAAAGAGTTGAGATTAAAGAAACAGCTGTTTTGTTCCGGCATCGGGGCGATAAACTGTGTCGTTTAAATGATCCAGGTGTCTTGAAAGGAAGGAAAACAAAGCTTCAGTCGTTGGATATTAACCACGGAGATCAAAAAGCTACAGGAAAAATTAAAAACTGAATTAAGAAATGAGAATACACAAACAAAATTGCTTTCTTAAAGCATAAATCAATTCGAAAATTAGAGAGTTCGATATAAACATCAAACTTCCTCCTTACTAATGTAGTATTGAGGGCAATGAAAGCTTTTGATTAGATCCAAATGAACCTAGATATTACGAGGCTTCAAGCCGAACCTGTGCATGCCGAAGTATCTGATAGTAAAAGATCACTAAGAGAAATCTATACCTAATAATGGGAACAAACCTGCTTAAACAGCATCATTATAAATAAAGCTAGTAGCATTTAAGCTTAATACAAGTTAAAATGTTAATTAAAATAATTTTTTAACCGTTCAGAATTCTAAATACATAATAAGAAAAATCTGGTGATGTGAGTGAGGTGAGATCACTCAAATTTCACGTAAGACCCAACTTTGAAATAAAATGATTCCTGATTGAATTGAAATGAGGCTTTACACACAAAGATATAACAGTTTACTAAAATGAACATACTCCTAACCATTTACTGCACTTATTCAATGCAAAATTGTTATAATATATACAAAGAATAATTTCATGGATTTAATAATCGTGTTATACGAAAGGCTCATATAGGATAAGTGAAATTGTAAAAGTCATTATTTAATAATTATGATAACAAGCAAAAGCAATCAGGTAATAAAATTGGGAATGCGTCTGCCAGTTAGAACTCGTTTGAAAACAGACCTATTATTTATACATTGATCGTTGTTCTCCATTTTCATCTACGAATTTATGGTAAATTATTATTATTATTTTCAGAATTTTGTAATCAACAATTCTGATAGGGATAAGACTTAACTGATATTAAAGATAATTTTATAGTAAACTGATGTGGCCACTTTAATCAAAATCGATTCTATAAAGTGTCTTTTTATTTTATTGGAAATTTCCATACAGCCAGGTATAAATTCATTTATTTGTATTTCCGTTATTTTCACCATGGTTGGGGGTCGAAGTTTTTCATTTTGTGGGACCGCCACTCAGTGAAAAAAAGACAACGCCCCAGGCCGGATACAAACCGGCACCACCAATAGATTTCAGAATGGTAAGACCGTGCCTTAAGTGTCAATTCTAGTCGTTTGATTTTCACATTCCTGGCATATACCTTAAAAATATAATTTAACTTTCGTATGCCTATTGGTTTTTGAACTAGGCTGTTTACTAAAACAAACAATTTTGTGAGACTTAACTATTTGGATTCATGAGATCTCTAAACGTATATTTGCGTCGTAAACTCAAAATCGGAATTTTTCATGTTCGGAATACCTTCCCTTACGATATATACCATATAGAGGTAAGTAAAAACGAAAATGATGAATATGTTACCAGTGAAACCAAATGAATTAAATACTGTAAAACAAAAATAAGAGCAAAAATCTTTACTGTAATAGGATACATGAAGACTTGGTTTGTTTGAAGGTTAACCAAAGACAGTGTTAAGGAAAGCTTTAGTCTTTATAAGATCACCCCGCGACCAAAAGGAAAGGAGGAGTAATCAGAAACGTCAATAAATCTTGAAAAATATTGTCAATTACGCAAAGCGAAAACAACAGGCGACAGTAACGTTCTTCGAACATAGCTCTGAACCCAAACTGTGAATGCTCTGCTAAGAGAAGTACCGCATTGTGTCGCACTTGTGTTTCATTATTTAATATTTTTTTAAAAATTAATCGGATGCAATTGCAATTGTTCATGCTCCTATGTGTAAGTATAATCCAAACTTAAAGAGGGTGAAGCCACAGCTAGTATAGTATAATCTGCCTCAAGATGATTGAGGATGACCTGGAAAGATGATTAAGATTGATTCTCCCAAATTAGACAATCACTGATGTCCATATGTCATAACTTCTTGCAATTGCAGCATATTAAACAACAATATGGCAGATGCTAGATCAAATATATTGATATTTAGGAATATTAGGAAGGTATTTGGAATAATCATAAGATTACCGCATTCGTCAACAATTGTATGATCTACAATAAACAATTAGAGAAAAACAGTAAACGATCGTCATCTTGGTTACAGCTGGGATGAATTAGATATTGTTTTTTGGAATTTGAGAAACAGACCTTATAAATAAACATTTGAGGCGTTCGGATGTAAAACACAACTGATATTTTTTTTATGAATTGACGTTTTTGGCATTACTTTTTTTAAAGGCTGATATCTTTTTTTTTTTTTTAAATCTTAACGAAATGTATTTTCTTAAGAGAATAATTTTGATATTAAGTAATAGTACGTGACTTCGGACAGAACACAAAGCATTGTAATTAACAACTCTTAAATTGTTTATTTAGTCAGTTACACTATATATTACAACCGAACACCTCATATTATCACGCCCAGTTCAAATTCCCTTAAAAATAGGTAAAATGATGAGCCTACTCACGATTGAAGACTCGGCAGCCGTAGAAACAAATGTGAGGAGGGATGGATATCTTTGTACATCGCGCTTACCCAAAATGTTGCTAGATTCACTGGATACGTCGTACTTTTGTTTAACCATTTCTTACAACTGACGCACAACTTTTTAACTACTCTTTGAATTAATACAGACCATGATTAACGAGCAGTGCGATCAAAATTGCTCATTGGTAAAACGGACGTTTGCTATTCAAACGTTTATCTAAATTAAGAATTTTACTTTTTCAGCGACATTATTAAATTAATAACTTCCAGCTGTTTTTGAATTGTTTTAACGAAGAATTTCCTATAAGCTTTGGTATTGGCATAGGTTAAAAAAAAGTTTTATATTGTTTTCGACGTTTTCCAAAGTCAAAACTGTAGACTCATAGACTGACCCAAAGCTGTACTAATTATTATAAAGTAATCATAGTCTACGGCAGAGGTCGTCAGCTTTTCATTAAATAAGATCTACTAATAAGTACAGTATATAAGATCTACTAGGGCCGCCTGTAGCTCAGTGGTTAAAAAACAGTCTTACCAATTTGATGTCTATTGGCGGTGCCGGTTCGAATCGGGCGTTAACTTTTTTCATTGAGTGGCGGTCCCACAAAAATAACATTGACCCCCCCCCCCGACCATGGTTAGGCAGTATAGGACTCCAATGAGAGTCTTGGCCGAAAAAAAAAAAATCTACTTTTTATGTTAAAAGTGTGTCGCGATCGACTTACATAGGCGTAATCTGAGGGATGAGAAGGGGTGTTAAAAGCATACTATACTTATACACTATGTTTCAGTACAAGATATGGGTAGATAAGAAAAGTAAGGTTATTAAGAAAATAAATTTTCAGATCCAACTTTTGCCGTATATGCAGTACCTAAAAATTTGATTTTCCAACACTTGTTCATATACATACTTTTACTAACTTAAAATGCAATTTAATTTTTTTATCAACTTCAATGTATAAGTTGTTGTATTATTTGTTCGTAAATAAGAAAAAGTTGTTATAAAAATACACTTTAAGGCTGATAATTTTATTTCAATATTTCACTTTCGATTTGTTGGTTGTTTTTTTTTGGTCCAGGAAAATTTATCATGAAAGAATAATATGACTTACATTTGGCTAATCTATCAATAGCTCGCTGAGTAAACCTCGAACTACAATATAGATATACTGCTTATCTACGTACCTACGTAAAAATAACTACAATAATTATTTAAAGGGCCAACAAACTCAATTCCAGGGGAATAAAAAGAACATGGATAATTATTAACAATATTTATAAATTCCAAAGTAGCTTCAGATAAAGACAGATTTACCATTTACTGCGTCCAATAAAAAATATATATGTATTTTTCAAGTTCTGCCATTTTGAAAACAAAGGTATGACCTCATATTCTGATTTAGAATGAGTGGTATCATAGTTGAAATTTGATCCTTAACCCCAACGCAATTATAAAGGGTATGAGTGTAAATTACTGTTTTAATCTGAAGAAATATTAACAATTGTAGAATTGATACATGATAAATGGATCACTTAATCCAGGGGTAGTCAACCCTGTGTCCCCCCGATTATGCCTTCTATGCTCATATAACTTGTTATAACGTTTAAGTAAAAATCATGTCAACTCCATGATCTGTTGCTCGTCAAACAGCAAAGTGTACATTAGAACAGTAAAGGTAATCTGCTTTATATAACTAATAGTTAATTAGAAATATGAGTGCATTTTTTTTTAAATATTAATTTAATAGTATAATAGCATCTTAACTATATGTTTATGCTAGGAATGTTTGTGTTTAAGATATTATTTTATTTCAAGTTTAAATTTGTTTTTATTTATTTATTTTTACTTTTTCTTTTATTTCTTATTAAGTGATCATTTAATTTATATATTTGTAAATATGGCGTGAATAAGCTCTATGATACCTATTGCCATTACCAATAAATATAAGACAGAAATAAACATAAAAATAAAATTAAAAAATTGTTTTTATGTTAATCTTAATAATTTTAAATTTTCTCCCCTCTCATTTTGGCGGCATTGAACATTGAATAATAGTTCTGCACTATTATAAAATAATTTTCACAATATAAAAACTTGGGTAGTTTTGTAAAATGTACTTCCTTTTAATGCATTCATTTCATAAATATTTTGCCATCAACATTTCGGAATGAAAAATCTGAAAAAAATATTATTTTCGTTTTAATTTTTATCTATAGTTGTATACTTCGTCTTAAATTAAAATATTTTACTTTAATTTTATGAACGCTACTTTGAGTATTTGTTTTCACTATTCTTGATAGTGAAATAAATATGATGAGATGGATAGGACAATAAAATACTTAGTATAGAACTATGGATATAAAAATCAAACGGATAATGTAACAACTGAAAAAATTACCCATCCTGAAGATGAAATATTATTGAAAAAATAACTATGACATTGTTAATAATATCCAACAACTGAAAGGATAAAAGACAAAAAAATAGTGTCCGTCACCAGACTGATTATCTGTATATCTACCCCAGGTAGGAAAAGGTTAGAAGGTAGGCTTAATCTATAGGCCCGACAGTACAAAAAATGTAAAATGCCAATAAGACAAACAAAATTAAAAATAAGACAACGTTGTATATATGTGTCAGTGTGACAAGCACCAAATAAAAATCTACATGCGTAAAAATATTTCAAAAATTGGATATTAGGAATTTAAAATAGCCTGAAAGACGATCAAACTTTGGCGAGTCTATCAAAACTGTTCAATGGAATTACCTAAATTTAGTATTTGTAGGTATAATATAGTAAAGAATAATTTCATGAATCTTCCTCTCATTAAAGATACAACTCATCCATCGGATGACCTGTACAGTGGTCTATTACCTTAAAGGATAATACGATAAAATCTATCAATACCTAAATTTACTAGGTTTATGACATGTAAACATTAAAAATTTAGAAAATAATTCATATTAAAAAATAAACAAAAAGTTATTGAAGTATGTACGGTTACTTTATAAAATCAAAAACCCCATTGTGTCATCAACGGCATTCAAAACTGGACAAGGTGTTAAAATTATATTTAACAAATTATTAAACCTACTGATTTCGAAACTGGATTTGTGAGAGTATGACATTATGATTCTCTGTTAGATGACCTTTGCTGCAGATTTATTTCTTCACGCTCGATCCTGACTTGAAGGCCTCTTCGACCTAATGGTTGTGCTCCCGGAAGATGCAAGAACCATTCAGCATTGACCCCTCCGAGCTAACCTTCGAAAATATGTAGTCAGAGTCAGAGTAAAGTGACTCAAGAGCGGATCACTTCATGAATCTTCTCCAACACTATCACTCCTAGCACATCTAAGAAATTGATGAAATAAAGTATGCAACGGAACCTAGGTTGATGAATTATCAAAAACGCTTTTCTATTATCACAATTTCTTGTAAGAAAAGAAGACTACAGCAAGCTCGAGCGTATTTAGCAACCTTAAGAGGGGATACCATGAAGGCGTTTGTATTGAGGTCACCATTTGTCTAACATTCGTTAGAAAAAAAAAATAACATGTAAAATGTTTGAATTTTTAAAATTCTTTATTTATAATCTTAACAATTTCTTGAGACTGGTGAATATTGTATAAATAAATAAAAATTATCCATGTTAGTCTCAAAATCTCAAAATATTTTTTATACGTTTCGGCCATCCTCAAGAACAATCTTAATACAATTTTAGAATCAAATCATTTAAACAACAACTTCATACAGGCAATTTTGCTCAAGTCATTTGTATTAGTCCACAAATTATCCTAAGTAGTTAAATGTTCACATTGAATTGAAAATCTCAAAAAAAGAAAAAGAAATGGTATTGTTTAAATAAATAAAAATTTTTTATCCATTTTAGTCTTAAAACATTTTTTATTTCTTTATAAGTCTGACGTTTCGGCCATCCTCAAAGACAATCTTAATCTTTATCACAGCCAACCTTCTTTGATAAAATTTATCACAACAATATTTTCTATGATAAATATTAAGACAAATACTGTGATAAATTTTAACAAAGAAGGTTGTCTGTGATGAAGATTAAGATTGTCTTTGAGGATGGCCGAAACGTCAGACTTATAAAGAAATAAAAAATGTTTTAAGACTTTTAAGAATTTTTATTTATTTCCACAATACCATTTCTTATTCGGAATTTTGATCCTTTAATAACCCTTGCCACATAATTAACAAATAACCGGAATTATACAGTAAACGTATTTTTCTTAAATAATTAAATATATGTTTATGACATTTTTTCCCCAATCATTGATAACTCTACCACAGCCAGGGTAAACCAAATATACTTATATTTTTCCATTTTATTCTTGCTTGGTATTATTCCAAATCTTCTGCGAATTAGTTGTAGTGTATAATTACTAGTTATTCAATTTAGAATACATCAGTTACCAAACAGGTAATGTTTCTATTTAATTAAATTTAGTAATAATATTTGACTAATTTTATTTATATTTTGTATATTTTAGTGTTTAATAATCGGTTAGAAAAACCCTTGTCTTAAAAAAATTTTTTTTTTTCACTGTAGAAAATGAATATGAGAACAATAAAACCTCGATACGTCGCCAAAATGTAGTTATTTTTATTATTAAAGATCCAAATGAACTTTAAAATAATATTTATATATAAAACAGCGGTATCATTATACAAAGAATTTCACATTAAAAGACTACAAGGCCGATACAAAAAAAAAAAAAAAACAGTCTACTGTTGACGTACTCTAAAGAATTTAAAAGATTTTTTTAAGGATGAGGTGAAATCTCATTTAATTGTACTTTATTTCAATATTATAATATTGTATTTTTCGTTATATATATTTCAAAGTTATATGTTATATTTTTCGAGGAATTTAGGATTGTTTGGATCTTGAGAATGAGTTTAGGGTTGAAATTCTCTATCCCATTCCCTCACAAAAACATTCTCTCTTTTTCTCACTAACTTTGTTTTTCTCACTAAGCTTGTTTTTATCTAAGATTTATGTTACCAAGAAGATAAATACTTATTTATGTTCAGTAAAAATACCAATACAGCAACACTGATTTATGAAAAACAAATTAAATAAAAAAAAATTTAAATCATTGATATTTATATTTTACAAATAATTATAAGTAATTATTTGAACCATATTTCTAGGTGAATTAGTACAACTAAATTTTTTGAATCATTATTATTTTTTAATATTAGTTACCTTTCTGACACTGTGCAAGGTGATAATAAAAATGGATGATTTGACACCTTTACTGTTAAAATCAGAACGTTTACCTTTAATTAGAAACCACACGACAAATTGGTTCCCACCATAATTGCAGGGATAAGCAAAATAATATTCCCAGGGTTAGACACTATTATTTAATAAGGATAATTCAAGGGGCTCGGCCAAAGGCTGTTGTACTAGGATTTAATGGTAAAATTATACTATTATGTTTGGATATAAACTATTGTTAAATGTAAATTTAATATTTTATTGCTAAAATATCGTGTATGATCAATATGACTAAAATTGAATTTTCTTTCTGTATAGTAAAGATATGCTTATAACCACAAATCATATGACCCAAACCGAGTTATACAAAGACCTCTTAGAATGGAAACGAAAGGACAGTTGACAAAAGAAACTAGTCAATCAACGCACAGACAAGGCAAAGGCAAAAAGGATAAGAAAACTGCGCGACACGTGGCAACTCCTAATCCATCACCACGTCTAAGACATTAGTCTAAGCCGAGGAGACCAAAGCGTAGATAGGAAGATAAATTATAGAAACGTATAAAGATGAATTAGCTTAAATGGGAATTTTAGATAGAAAATAAAATTTATATATGATAATAAATTATTCGATTCATGGTGTTTAGGTATATCAAACATTTTTCTCACAATTATCCATTGTTTTATAGGTTTATCAAGTGAAAAAAATATCATTCGTAAGGATCATGAATAAAATATGTCACACAACTAACGCTCATGTCATTAACTTTCAAAAATTAATAAATAAAATTATATAATTATATAAAAAATAGAATAATTATGACAACAATAGACGATTTCAAACACAAAGGCTAGAGTCTAAACTATTCCGGTGAACAACCAATATACAGAGTGTTCACGAACATGTTTTTGTTTTTTATCGTCAGTTCCGAAATAAAACTTAGCGTGTCTTAGTTATGTAAATAAAGTT
This sequence comes from Halyomorpha halys, assembly GCF_000696795.3. Lineage (NCBI taxonomy): Eukaryota > Metazoa > Arthropoda > Insecta > Hemiptera > Pentatomidae > Halyomorpha > Halyomorpha halys. The sequence continues at coordinate 1,104,068 of NW_027110919.1, forward strand.
TCTTTAACTAAGGAATTTTTCTTAGTAACCTCTTCCAGTTCTACTCCAGCGCACTTAATTCTGGAATTTCCAAAGAGGACAAACTCTTTCAATGAAGCATTCTCCATAGAAAATAAATTTTAAACCGATTTTATATCTAAGATCTATATAATGATTTTTTCTGACCCAAAGCGCCCTGAAGAATAATTCAGTTTTCCATAAAAATCCTTTATTACAAAATAAGTAACTTCGCCCGGTTGAGGAGACTTAAATGCCTAAATAAATGTATCCATTATTATAACGGATTTTCAGTGAAAATAAAATTTTCAAACGATTTTGCTTTTTAAGTTTGCCGTATTCTTCGCACTTTGGCATACAGATTGTGAAAAAAAAATCGATTTTGATTTAATTAGAATTCTTTATTAGAGTTATGCGGGCTGGAGAAGAACTGCTAGGTCAAATTCTCTAATAAAAGAAACTTCCTGTGTCATAACTAAGATAATGTACAGGGTACAGAAAATACAGAACATCTCATATATGTCGTAAAATAAAAGATCATTAAACTTATTAAAACAACTTATTAAACATGCAAAATGGCATTATTAACCAATAAGTTCATCACCAGGTAATAGGCATTAAATTATAAGCCTTGACCTATTTTTTGAATTATCATTACCTTTGTTCTAAATAGATATTTTAATCTTAATCGATAAAACAGATTAAATAAAACTTAAGGTATCTTGAGGTATAAGTAAACTCTTATAAATAAAATTAAAGCTCTCAAAGAAAATAATTAATGAAACCTTAATATAATTAAAATTCAAATTTCGATAAATTTAATAGATTGAATAAAATTCTCTTTGAAGAAAAATAATACATTTAATACTGATGAATGGTAATGAGGAAACAGGATTAATATTAGCTTACATAAACAAAATAAATGAATATATATTTTAAATCATAAAAATTGTAAAAGAAATTTCTCAATAAATTAATTCCACAGAAATGAATATTAATAAAATATGCAATACCTCACGTGATATAAAATTTAAAACATTGAAGTAACAGAATTATTATTATTTCATTTTTTGACTATAAACAATTACTTTTTAAATTATTACTCACTCTATAATTTTATAATATTTTCGGTCTTAATAAATGTAAAATCGAGAGCTGAGAAAACAATGGAGAGTATTTTTTAAAAATTATAAATAACTTTACTGTTACGTATAATTAAAAAAAAAGATTTAATATATAATAATTTAAACTGAGGAAATAAAAACCTAGAAATTTGATGAATTACATCAATTGAAATGAATTCATTTCTAAATATATTACAGAAATAAAAAGATACATGTTTTGAAATTGACCTATTAAGAGATCCCAGGAATTTGTAGTAATTATTTTAAAGATATGATTTACAAACATTATTTTAAAAACAGTGATGATAATTGAAACATAACAACAGATAATGAGTTTAAAATATTTTAGAAATAAAGTCCAAATTTCTAAAACATGATACGAATTCATACTCGTATCAATTTTAAAACTTCATTTTTTTTTTTTATCTAAATGTACCTTAGAAAGTTAGTTAATTCTAGTCCTTAAATATAAACTAAACAAAAACGAAACCATAAAATATAATCTTTATCCCTTTTAATTTATTTTCACTTCAGCTGAGTTATAATTCTTTTTTTAAAGAAAATACATTTTTTTTACTGCAGCAAAGCTAATGATTATTTAAAAACAGCATAATATGAATTAGTTTTTTATTAATAAAAAAATGTTATCAATTTTTCTCAAGTTAATATTTTCTTCTTAAAAAAAAAAGTTTTAAACCGGAGAATTAATGTTTACTTTAGACTATGGTAAATTGTTTTCCAGTATTCTTTTTAGACTTCTTACAATTTTGTAATTGGACAAAAAAAATTATACAAAATAAAATAAAATTTCTTACATTAAAGTACACTCCAGTAATAACTTAATAATAAGAAACACGCTGTTGAAGTTAAGTATAAGAAAAGTTTTGAAAATGTTTTTCTATTAGCTTTGAATCTATTGTATTTAACGAGGTTTGCTTACTTTTTTGAATTTCTTATCCACATACATAGGAATTGTTTTGAAATTATGACTTATGAAGGAAAAAAGAGGATTTATGACTACTGAAAAAAAAGGCAACTAAACTTTAATAAAACCAAACAATTTTAATATCTTAAACAGAAAATGGATTTTTAAATATGAAATGAAGCTAGATATTCAATAACGAATCGTTTTTGTGAAATTTTGTTTTACAAGAAAGATCTTTATTTATTTCACGAATTTTCATCTAACAAAATAAACCCCTATGATTCGGATTTACTATTCGATATAGATACAGGCCAGGGTTTTCGTATAGAATAAATTATCGGTTATGTTTACAAAACACACACACAACAAAAAAGGTTGTTTTTTTAATGCATTTGTGGATTGAACTAATGTTTTATGAAGTATTTAATTATAAAATTTAAAACAAAAGGAAAGTAAGACTTTGGAGGACGAACCTTATAGAGCTGCTTCCCAGAGGCAGGCATCCTCTTGATGCGGACCATGACGGCGGACTGGCCCAATTCCCGGCGTCTCTTCTTGATTAGTTAGCACAATATACAGGCACAATAGCCCCCAGTTGTGTAACTCTGTTCTCTTTTCGTTTAGAGTTTTGAATTTTTATTTTATTTCAATCAAGCTATTTCGGCGTTTGTGAAACCGCTATAACCCAATTAAGGATATATTTACATTCATGATTGTTCCTGTATTCCTTTTCGGGCAACCTAATATCCAATCAATGGAAAGAATAAAAGAATCGGTTGATTCACAACTTTCCAGGTGTTGAATCCAGCATTGATATCATAGTATTGTTAACTTATTTCTGGACTGTTAATGATGTATATATTTTTGAGATTCATATGGATCAAATAAGAATGAAATAACAACATTGAGGCGATATTTCGCGAATTCATTTGTTTGCATAGCCATGCCCTTAAGTGATTTTAAAAAAAAAAAAATTTCTTAGATAATTATCAAAACATAATTTATTATTATATAACTTCGAATCAGCACTAAAAAACACAAGCTCACATCTATTAGCAATTCGGAAGGCAAAGTTTTGGTATAATGAAGACTA
>NW_027110919.1:1107256-1125163 GCF_000696795.3 Halyomorpha halys
ATCCTCCGAGGCGTCTGAAAAGAAGATGGCCACGAGACCTTCTAGTTTAAATTAATGTTTGAAGTACCACCAATGGGTGGTTCCTTCCCAAGATTATCAAGTGTATATGAAACATACTACATATTTACCTATTGTATTATTTTGTACAGTTGTAAATTACAATAAATAAATAATTAAAAAAAAAAATTCTTGCGATTGTTTTAATTTTTTATACTTATCATTGTTTATTTTATATTAATACTATTTTATGTCTTCCTTTCTTTTGTTTATATATAATTTTCTTGTCACTTAATTTTTACATAATATGTATCCTACCTTAATTTAAATTATTGTATCTTATTGTTGTAATGTTCTTAGTTGTTTTTGTATCTTTTTAGCCCCTAATGAAGCCCTGCAAAGTGGGGTGAAACGTGGGACATTTAATAGTTAAAAACTATTTGTTCTTTTTTGACCGCAACCCTGACCATCTTCTTATATTTTTAAGTTATAAGGTCAACTATATATATATAGTTGACCATATAACTTTAAATATAAGAAGACGGTCAGGGCTGCGATCAAAAAAGAACAAGTTTTAGTTTTTAACTACTTAATGTCCGACGTTTCACCCCACTTTGCAGGGCTTCATCAAGGCTTAAAAGACACAAAACAACTAAGAAATTACAAAAAATAAGATACAATAAAATAAATTGAGGTAGGATACATATTATGTAAAAATTAACTTCAGTTCGATTTATTGTCTATGTCTGTTTAACCTATCTCTTTGAACAGATAGGTGGTCCTGATTTGTCCTTTGTTCATTTATTATGATATAATATCATCATTATTAATTTTATTTGTATTTATTCTTTCACGAACTTTATTTAATCTCAACTTTCTTCTTCATTCTCCATCTGTTAGTGTGTTTAAATTTCGTGTTCCCACATCTACTGTTCTGTTTTTTTTTTTTTTTTTGTTTTATATATATATACGTTTACTGTATTTTGTTTTAACTGTATTTTACGTAATTTTAAATTTTTATTCTACCTTAACATCCCATTCGTTGCAGATTTGACCCAAACCAGATATGCGTCTTTTTATTCCAAACTCCTTAACCATCCTAACCCATTAATTCTTAATCTTTCATCCTTAACAATCCCTGATAATCCTCCGAGGCGTCTGAAAAGAAGATGGCCACGAGACCTTCTAGTTTAAATTAATGTTTGAAGTACCACCAATGGGTGGTTCCTTCCCAAGATTTTCAAGTGTATAGAAACATACTACATATTTACCTATTGTATTATTTTGTACAGTTGTAAATTACAATAAATAAATAATTAAAAAAAAAAATTCTTGCGATTGTTTTAATTTTTTATACTTATCATTGTTTATTTTATATTAATACTATTTTATGTCTTCCTTTCTTTTGTTTATATATAATTTTCTTGTCACTTAATTTTTACATAATATGTATCCTACCTTAATTTAAATTATTGTATCTTATTGTTGTAATGTTCTTAGTTGTTTTTGTATCTTTTTAGCCCCTAATGAAGCCCTGCAAAGTGGGGTGAAACGTGGGACATTTAATAGTTAAAAACTATTTGTTCTTTTTTGACCGCAACCCTGACCATCTTCTTATATTATTATATAACATTCATGATAATATACGTTTAAATTATATTAGATGTAGTAAAATTATTATTAAACCCTATAATAAAACTGATCACTGATTAATAAATAGAAACGTTACTAATTTTTTTTTTTTTATAACCGAGTGTTCTGTATAACCGTAATAGCCACTATCTCATACAAGGTTTTTAGTTGAACTTTGTAAGGGTGAAATGTAAAAGTGTGGTTTTTCACATCTTAACTGTTCTTTAGCAGTCAGTATTGTTTATTCCTGTTTTGATTTTTTTCTTTTTATTATTAAGTATTATTAATTTTGTCTTATCTTTTTATTAGATTGATGACAGATTAAAAAACGAATTTAGAATATTTTACATCTGATTATTCTTAGTAGTCCAATTCTTACATTTTTTATGGTGATAATGTGTTTTAGCTTACGTTTGAATTTTTTTTTTCGCGCAGATTGCGAAAAAAAAAATTACAGGAATACAGATTGCGTGGTGAGAGCAGTTTAGCCCGGTTTGTTTGAGTTTATTAGTAAGAGAGGTACAACTGTAACTAAAGTCACAAGTAATGCTTCTATTTACTAATCTTAAAGTTAAGATTAGAATTGCATTCTGTACTTTTTTTTTTATTATTTATTTATGAATATTTACAACTGCATTTGCATAAAAATATGTTTAGTAAATTTAACGTAAATTTATGATGGAGTGATACAGGCATATAGAGAAACTACCCATTGGTAGCATTCTAATAATACTTCTACATTAGAAGGTCTTAAGGTGCTTCTTCTTTTCAGGCGCCTCGGAAGATTGTCAGGAATGGAAGAGGAAGGAAGGTTAGAAACTAGTGGGTTTGGGTGTTTAGGGAGTTTATAATAGAAGGATTGATAGCTGGTTGGATATGGAATATTGAGGTCTTTAAGGATGTAAGGAGCATTTTACGAAGGATTTTGGGTTGTAAGGATTGGATACGAGAGGAATTCCAAGGTTTTGTTGAGCCCAAAGCTCGACTCCTTTGACCAGATAATCCTTATGATGGTCATGTAGATCAGTCATTTGTAATGGATTGGAAGTTAAGACAGTTTTATAGTAAGTTCTGTAATAGTTGGAATCGACGTGCAATATCCTGCCTTTTCAGTCTTGTGTGAGGATTCCAAGTTAGTGGTTCGTCCAGATGTAGTCCAAGGTAGAGCAACATTATTAGAAGATACTGTAGGTATCCGGTAGGTTTACGACGAAGAATAAAGGTGATTGATTAGATGCCATTTATTTTTACCCCCAAATTTCGAGGGGGGAGTTAAACACAATTCTTCGAGGGTTGTGATATGGAATTGGAATAATTAAAGGGTCATTATTAACTGCGAGCATAGTGCATGTGTCATCGGCAAACGTGGTGATGATAGTGTTAGGATTGGTTGGGATATCTCAGCCATATAGACTGTGAGAGGATGGGACAGAGGATACTACCTTGAGGAACACTGGCGGACTGAGAGAAGAGGGATGAGTAACCATTGTAGTATACTTAAAATAATTTAGCATTGAGAAAGGAATGGATAATGAGAAAGTATGTAGGAGGTAGGAATTTCCAAAGTTCTGTACTTTTTAGTGTTTAATAATTAGATAAGAAAACACCTTTTGAAAAAATACTATTTTTTTCACATATATGGTATATTCCGAGGTTAAGTATCACAAGTGAAAAACAAAGAAACCGCATTGTTTAGGATATTAATGTCTAAACGTTTTCATTGTTATCAATTATTGAAATATTAATATATCCAATTACTTTACTAACGTAAAGTTAACCCTAACATTTATATGAATTTTTTAAGAAGTGATTGAAGTGAAGTGATTAATGTATTAATTGGATCTTTCAACATACTTTTATCGTGAAATAAAGATTTCCTAAAATAAACGCAAGATTTGTATTTCCCACCATTCGCGCGGTACATTCTGTTAAAAAAAAAAATTTGAAAACAGGTAGTTTAGGGTTGGTAAAAATGGTGTGTTACACGATAGAACAACATGTTTTCATTGTTGAACAACAAAAAGTCTTTGACAATTTAGAACATAACATGGCCGGAATAGAGATTTAATTCGTCAACTGTGAAGAGAGATTGAAAAATACAGGCAAATTAAATCAATTGGTGATGCTAAGCACACTTGTCCAAAAACAAGTCGTTCAAATGTCGATATCGAAGCAGTGCGTGAGAGAGTCGGTGAAAGTAAGTTCAGGATCATCAAATCGGCGTCGTGGACAAGAATTGCAAATTTCAAGAAGCTCTCTACAGCGTATACTCATTGAACATCTGCATCCCCATGCTTGCGAAGTTCAATTGACACAAGATCAGAAGCCTAATGAATGCACAGTGAAGAGAGTTCGTAGAATGGATTATTGAATTTTATATTTAAAATGTTCCAATTATCACAATGACTACGTCTACAAATGCCCAGTAATCTTGGTAGGTCTGCAAAAAAAATGTCACGGGCTTTCGAAATTATACTGACACCACTGCAAGAAAACATAAAGTTTATAATGACTCATCATCACTTAATTTCTCAGAATAATTCTTAAAAAGAAATTAAATATGAATCACTATAGAATTTTAAATTAATTGTCTCTTACAGAGTTCATGACTAATCACTCAATGGAATTCAACCTTGAACTTTTGCTTTTAATACAGGCTTTTCATTCAAATACTGATATTTCCTCAATAAAAAAAAACGTGTTACTCTTTTTAGGTTGTGTAATCGTAAAGTACATACTTAATTGACCGTGTCTTCTTCAGGTGGGAATGTCCACATCCGTGCCGGCAGTTAATGGATTTCGAAGGCCGTAGAGCTTATAATATAGTACAAATGTATTACAGTAGAGAAGAATTAATAAGAATAAATATTACACTAATAAGAATAAATTATATTAACTAATTATAATTTTAAGCTGGATATTTTATTAAGCCAAATTAAGATTTAAATTATATATAAAATTAATATTAAATTTTTTTTTTTTAATCTTTAGATCTTTCTTTGTAATCTCTTTAGAAAGAAAAGATTCCCGTGTAAGTCTATCGTCTGTATGAGCCAATATCTTATACATATATTTGTATAATATTACTATTATTATAGTTTGATAATAATCAAATACTAACAGAACTTTTAAAATATATGTAAGAAGAAATAAATAAGAAAACCATATTTACATATAAGAATTAATTGACCAGTGGTTTACAGAATTACAAAACCAGGCAAGTACATTTACAATTTATTTTTTAACAGTTTGCTACAATATTACAATAACTATTTTTGGAAGATATTTTTTGTGATAATCTAATAACAAAATTGTTCCAAAAAAAATTAAAATTTTCTAATGGACTTAGCTTATTTTAAAATTGTAATAAATATAATTTTTCATATCATGATCGCTTATGATTTACCTGTTTTTGGTAGAAATTTTTTTCTCGTGGAAATCTAATGACAATATTGTTACTTAAAAAAAAAAATCAAAATATGCATAAAAACTTGGAAGCTAATAAATATATAATTCTATACATTATAGTATATAAAATATGAACTCCATAAATATTATTATACTGAACTACAAGACTAATTCTGGCAAAGGTATTGTAAAATATAATAGCCTAAAACTTCGGGAATGCATACACCAAATCATATAAAAAAAGAAAAAGTTCGTTAATTTTTATACTGCTATTTTGAGCACATTTTCTTTACGCCGTGTTTATATTATTGAATTAGATTTATTATTATATTGATTTAATTTTTTCTACATATGTAATATTTCTTTATTATTATCGTTAGGATTAAATTTTTTCTCTCATTATTTTATCCTGTAAATATATTATGAATAACCACACAGAGCTCTAAAAACCTTTGTCCTCGATTAAGGCAGCTGGTATTAATATTATTCAATAAATAAAGTAGATTTGAAAAACAAATTTTTTTGGTGATGTTATAATTTTAGCTAGCCCGTTTAAACAAAATCAATTTTCTCAAGTTAAAAAATATATTTAAAAAAATCGAAAATTTAGTATCTTCTGTTTTATTTAAATTAATATCTACGAAAAAATACAGTTTTTAAGGACTAAAAAATGAAGAATGTGTTAAGCAATAGTGTATAATTTACAATTAAACTATACGTACGTATAGAATACTCTAGTGCAACTGAAGGCCAAACCTAAATAACCCAGCCAGACGTTTACCCTTCCTGTTTTATCACTCTGAAATGCCTCCACCTACGCTCTGATGGATACCGTTAGAATAAGAGACTTGAACAGCAGTTTTCAATCCTCTGTTGGAATCTTAAGGCCATCTGTCCATATCGGAATAGGAAATAAAAACTAACAAAAGGGAAATTAAATCATATATAAATTAGTTTGCTATATTTTCTAAAAACACTTATGATCTTGCGTGTGGTAAAAAAAAAGTATTCAGAGGAAGTAAAATACCTTGAACAAAAAATAACATATATTCACTTTTTATAATTATTAAAACAAATAACCATAAACATTGTAAAAAAGAGTTTATTTTTTTATTGATTTTATTCTCATATGTACGCAACTATGAAGGATAGGCTATCCTACAGAGGGAGGTGGAAATAATAACTTTTTTATTTTATTTTAACATAATCATTACTTAAGCAAAGGTTACATTTTTGAGTTGATGGTGAATATTATTCTTCATATTATCTTAGTAGAATTACAATAATGAAAAACACTTACAACATATCAGAACACACCAAATGAAAAAAAGTCATATTAGTTCATCATAGTTCTCGTGAGTAATTGTAGAATAAGGTAGGGTAATACAACTATAACATATATTCCAAAAAAAAAATTGTTTTCTAATTTCAGGCGCATTTAAAAAAAAATGTAGTTCTAGATTTAAGCAAAAGGGAATTTCGACTCCGGCGAACCTAAGAAATTGTATAAATTTAGATTTAAGGTACTTCAGACGATGAAACCACGTTCTGACATAAGTAACCTTTCATTTTACAAGGTCAAGTTGTTAGTCTGGGTATAATTCAGAAATTTCTGACGGATAAATTTTAACTAATTGGCTTTAACAGATTATGGATTTTCATATTAAAATATAACCATAAAAATAAGTAAACTGATAAAAAAAAAAACATAACAATCTATTACCATTTTGTTATTTAATAGCAAAGTATAAATAAAAAAATGGGGTGTAAAACTCTACTTTAATTCAAAGAGAATGTGAAGCCAAAAAGATGGGAGTTGACCACGCCCTCGGAGCTCCAGTTTACGTCGAGTTCGATAGGAATGTCCGTCATTCTAATTTAAACTGAAACAGAAGGTGATTGGATCTTTCTCTACTGTCACGTTCATTATAAGCCCCGGCTCCAGTTTTTAAGGCATCTTACCCTCTCTATTATACTACTTCCTTTAAGGATAAAAAAAATAATTAAACATATATCCCAGAAGAACAAAAAAGCTTATTCAAACTGTTTTAAGCCATAGTTGCACGAACTTCAAGGTTAAACTTATCCTACTTTATTTAATTTATTATTTTTTCTCTGTATTTATTTTTCCTGAAAACATGTTATAAATGGTTTACATATAGTATTAATGACTCTCGCCCTATATACCCAGTGTAGTAAATAGTAAACAGAGAAAACAAAAATTGATGAGATGAATTTTTAAAATCATCAAAATCACTTTCGATAGTGTAGGGTGTACCTTGTAGATATACCTTGTGCCATAGACCATTATATTATATAGGCCGCTCGAACCAGTCTCTCCACGCATGCCTGTCTTGGGCTACTGCTTCCCAGTTAACAGCATGCATCTTTGTTGATTCTGTCTATATAACTGGTTAATGGCATCACACGTGGTCTCTTGCCAATTATACTGTATTCATTGTTTTGTAGAGTTGTCTTGTATAAATGTACCATAAAGCCTTGAGTTGATCAATGAAAGAAACCATCCATAGAAAGAACAGATGTGAAATACAAAACGGCATTTTAGTAGGTCACGTAGATTAATCTATATATAAAACTACAGAAAGTGAGATTTTTGGTATTCACAGAATTGAGATGACTCCTGTTCTTGATACAACGAGGCAAAGATCACTGTTGAAAATTATTAATATTAAAACAAATTATATTTTTTCTTTGATCATAATTATTCGCTGAAACAATTTTGCCAAGCAATAATTACAGACAGTTATTGTAGCCTACGTCACTTGAGCTAATCACTTTTCAGTGACATCACATGACCAAGATTTATGAGGTTTTAACAATCGGATACATCACATCCTTGAATAGTAGTTCTCTGAATCCGTGAGTCAAAAAATTACCAGTTTTGTAGTTCATTCAAAAGTACGGACAATATTTATAAATACTTCGTACCATATTAGATATAATTAATTGAAATTTATAAAATTTATAATAAATTAATCTAAGAGAATAAAAAATGCACTGCTCACAATTAAAAAAGATTATCATATTAATTATTTAATTAAATAGAATAAATCCTTAAATAGCTTTAAATAATTAAAAGATAAATTAAATAGTAATTATTTAATATGAAGACAAATCAGCTTTTCATCACTAATCACCAATCATTAAGGGACTCGCATGTTTCGGTGCCAGGGTTAAGGAGATCACGAAACCCCAAAACACGGCACTCAATTATGCAGAAAATAGACCCCAATATCGTGTGTACAAATGAAATGTAAATGTAATAAATATACGGTATTATTCGTTCACGGCTGTATCCGAAAAATTTTATTTTATTTATGTATTCACCTATTTATCCATATATATTTTTTGCCTTGCCTTCATTTATAAAAACAAATTAATAACAGAATAGAAAAAAAGGAAAAAGTTTTAATAGAAAAGGTATATTTAAACAAGTTTAAAAAGTTTGACTCAACATTTGAGGACTTTTAGTGTAGGTTTATATTATGGTTATACTACCTCTTGAGCTTACACCATGTATAGAAGAATGTTGCTACATTGTGTATTAGAACCAGAAGAGCTGTTGAGTGATGACAGGCGCTGAAGAAGGTGGGAAGTTCACCCATTTAACAACAGTGAACATTCATACTTATTACATCTTGGAACAACATTAATACTTATTACATCTTGTTCAGCAGGTATCTCATTTTATTCCCGAAAAAAAAAAAAACACTCAATTTCGACATACGACACACTCAAAAAAACGAAACAGTGTGCTCAACAAGTTGCAAGAGCCGAAGCTACCGTTAACGTCGTAATATGCGCCTTATAGTACAAGAGCCCAAGAGGAGAAAAAAGCAGTTATCTCACCCCAATTTTTGATTACTTTAATGAAAACTATGTATAATTACTAGTAAAAATCGACGAGTCTGCCAAGTATAGGTAGGGGGAATAAAAATGGCGGTTGTTTAAAAGCGATAAAAAAAACTAATTTTTCATTCGGAGCTCTATATCTCAAAAAGTAGGAACAACACAAGAAAACCTAAGAGAACGTCATTTAATAAAATATGAATCCTAATAGAGTTATTTACGTTAAATATTTTTCGAGATATAGCTTTTTAAAAAGCAACATTTCACAAAAACGTATGGGACGTACTGAAAGGTCAGTAGTTAGTGGATTTATTTTGAAAAAATTATATCTCAATAACCATTTGACGTACAGATGTCTATTAGCACTCAAATTAAAGCTAGTTTAATGAGCTATAAAGTAGTTTAAGATGTTTATCTTCGTAGGAGTAATAGCTTACATGAAATTTGCTAAAATAAATTGATTTATAGTTGTTCAGGCAAATTTTCATTTGCCAAATTTATATTCATAAGTGAACATCATAAAAACAACTACACCTACGAAGATAAGTGTCATAAACTACTTTATAGAAAGTTAAATTTACTTTATTTTGAGTGTTGGCAGACATATGTGCGTTCAATGGTTTCTGAAATGAAGTTTTTCATAAATCAAACTTATTGTCCGAACAACTATAAATCAATTATCAGTAGTTTTCATGATAACTAATCAGTTTTGGCTAGTAATTATACATAGCTTTCATTAAAGTAATCAAAAATTGGGGTGCGATAACTGCCTCTTTTTCTTCCCGGCTCTTGTACTGTATATGTTTGCAAGTTATAGGGGTGTGACGGTTGAACGTTGTGGTTGGGTGTCTAGACGCATGTTCGCCAGCAATGACGGTAGAAAATAAAGGACGCACGTCTTGACGTCTATCGCTGAACGCTACCGCGTCTAGTAACTGCATTTCTATTTGTTCTGTATTATATTCCAGCTATTAAATGCTTCAACGAAAAGAAACGTCGCGTCCTGACGCCACAGTATAAATCTTATAGATGCATGTACTTAATTTTTTATCAAATATACATTAAAACTGTTATCAATTTTTTAATATATAATAAAAATAATAAAGAAAGTTTTAAAATGAATTAATTTATATAGAAATTAAATTAAAAATATAGAAATAAGTAAAGTGCTCTAGAGGTGGCAACTTAAAACACATTAGGGTTCCTGGTACTCAGCTAACCTTGCAATACATTACATACGGTAGTATATAATACAAAATTAGATTGCATGTAAAATGAAAAACGTCCGTGTATTTTAAATTCTCTCTCAACTATAATATAAATATAATAATAATAATTTAAATATCATTGGTATTTTTTAAATTCATTAATTATATATTCAGAACACTGAATGTCCTAAAAATTCCAAAGAAATTATAATTAAGCTTTGTTCTAAAACGTTTGTGAACATTTCCAAGTTTTTATATATTATACATGTTCACCTCCCCTAATGTCTACAATTTTGATTTAATTTTGGCTAGGTTATAACCACCATATTTATCAAAAACCTTTACGAATCAGTGCACCCAGATGCAATTAGCCAAGTTTTATTTTGCATATTTGAGTATAAATGCATATATTTGCATATTTGGACTAGTTGCGATAAATAAAAAAAAAATTAAATTGCAACAATGAATGGATTCCGGATTACAATTGAGGGTTTTCTTAGGAATTCTCTAATTACGAAAAATAAGATTTATAAAATCAAATTTAGAAATGCACCTTTTAATAAATTTTATTATTTTTGTCTATTAGTTTTAGTCATTGTTAATTCTCTTTAAAATTTCAAATTCCTATTTGAGTTTCAGTATTGTTTAATTCGAGATCCTTCAACTGCCAATAATCTACTACGGAAAATATTTTTATTATTTTTAATATATATTCTTTAAGGTTTATGGATATGGAAGGAAACATATACTTATATTATATCAATCAAACTTAATAAAAAAGTTTTTTTTTTATTATTCCAAGGGCCTTTTTTGACATTACTTAATTTACAAGTCTTAAATCAAGTAAATTCAAAAAAACGTTTTTCGAAAAATTGTCTAATATATTAGGAATTTAAAAAAACAATTTATACATATTTTCAGAAAGTTATTCCAGTGATTTATGTGATACAGTATAATAAAAAAAATATATAATAGTCTTTTAAATTTTAAATTACTACTAAAGAGTATCAATTAATTGGTTTTATTACAAATCATTGCTACTGCGTCAGTCTTATTGAAAGGTATATGGAAAAAGATTGGTGGTAAATCAGCACTATCAATGACAGAGTGTGATTATATCATCGATTGTAATCAATTGATGAAACATGTGTCATTCCATTCATCTATCGAAGGTATTTCCCACGGATGCTATGAGCAGTTACGAAATATGTCAAATACCTGTGCGTAATTTATTACTGTCCACATTTTGTTTTCATTGTTTATACCTTTCAGTACTAAAAACAAATCCCTGGAATTCAGAGCATAATTTAAGGCTGATATTAAAGGAATGTTTAAAAAACAAACAAAAACGAACGAGGCTGTAAAAAAATAAAATAAATAATAATAAAGATACTTCAGGGATGACAGCTGATAGTGAAAATAAAAATTCCAAACAATAATTCCCGAGAATCAGAGTTAGGACTAAAAAAAAAAAAAAACTGAATACATAATGAGAATTCAGCATCAAATGATAACATTAAGCAAACGAGGCTGCTGTTATCATTGGACAGTCATAAGATTACAATTTTCTTTTGTTTTAGGTCGATTATGCCAAATAAATTATGCAATGTTTACTAAAGAAACAATTTTTTTTTCTCAGAACAACGCGTATTTTATTTTATTTCTTTGAGATATACTAAAATATTTTTAGAATAACGTATTTTGATTTTTAGAGGAGCGATGACTACTATTTAAAACACTTTAAAGTAAAATACCATTCTGTGCTTTTGAGAAAATATTAAATTTTTTAAAATTATTATAATAAATTTTAAAAAAATATATTTTTATTGGAATTTACAACTGTACATAATTGTACATTTAGTAAATTTGATGTAAGTTATTATGGAGTGATACATGCGTGTAGAGAAACTACCCGTTGGGTGCGTCCTAATGACGTTTTTACATTAGCGGGTCTCGTGGCCATCTTCTTTTCAGGCGCTCGGAGGATTGTCAGGAATGAACGAGAAAGCAAAATTAAAAACTAGTGGATGGTTGGTGGGAGTTTATAATAGGAGGAATGAATTCTGGTTCGGGCTGTGAAACATTAAGGTCTTTATGTATGATTTTTTATTTGTGACAAAGAATGGAGTATTGAGGATTTTACGAAGGATTTTGGATTGTAAGGACTGGACGCGAGAGGAATTCGACGGTTTAGTGTAGCCCCAAAGTTCAACTCCTTATCAGTCATGTAGATCAGTCTTTTATAATAGATTAGTAGTTTAGACCACATCACAAGCAGTTTAAAAAAACAATTATTGTAGGGTATTATAGCGCCTACCACAGGCAAGTTTAACCAAAATAATTAACAATAATAATAAAAATATCCAAACCAGCCTCAACATTTTTTAATTATAATTAAACTCCTACGTTTCAGCCATTCCGGCCAGTCTCAAGGATCTTATTTATATTACAGTCAACATGGTTATCAAAATTTTGCAGGCTATTCTACCTTTGTCAAAATTTATCTTAGTTAATAACCTATTATTATCTAATTTTTCTTATTCTAATTCTATTTATTTTATACTGTCTATTAAAAACTATCACTCTTTGTGAGTTTTAAGAGTTTGTTGTCCAACGTGTTTTACGGATTTGGCAATTGGTATAGGAGTATTATTTAAAGCTATGTTCGAGGAAAGAGTAGATCGTAGTTCTGTGAAAATTACGGATTCTGTTTTTTAAAGCTTAGATATAACCTCCATTTTTTAATTTATTTCGATACATATATATTTTAAGCCTTGTTCAATCTATTAGCGATAGTTGTGTTAATTCGGTGAGATGGGAAGAAAAGCGCTATATTATTGGTAAACTGGGTTATATTAACATTTTTGAATTTCGGATGATCCTCAATGAATAATTTGAATAATGTTGGACTTAACAGGATCCTTGCGGGATAAGTAGATTTGTCTACATACTCTATAAGTAATATAGAAAGATATAATTTAAGGTTATCAGTGGGTGGTTCAAAGGGATTTTAAATGTTCTATTCAAATAATTTCTGATATTGTAGTTCTTAAGTTTCACTATATTTAAAGGCTTTATAAGATTGTTATTCTGGTTTACCTGAAATTGTTCAGTTTTATCATTTAATTCTGTTAGTTTATTTTATTTTTTTATGGGACTCGGTGTGCCTGAGAGGTTGGCCTAGAGTATATTAGTCATTCTAATCATACAGGAAATATCTAAGAGAGGAAGTTCCCGGCCTTGCGCTACGTTCTCAGCTATTACCTTACTAATAGTTTCGATTCCCCGGGTGCTCTATAACGGTAGCTGAAGTTTACTAACTTTTTTTTCTGATCATGTCTAGATTTATTTATTTTGAATTCGCGTTAGGTAATCAATAGGAACTTATTTGAGTAAATAAGTAAACCAGCAAATAGATTGTACTATCAGGGAGGTTGCCTTGAACAGGGCCAGGGTGTTGGAAAAATACTGATAAATCAAATTTTTGATACTCATCAAGACTTAAATCGACATTTTTGTCTTGTATGTTTAATTCGATATATCATAACTATATTAAAGTTTCACTATCGAAAACCAATCTTTTAAAAATTAAAAACAAATCTGAGATATATGGATTTAATTTTGTCAACATTTTCTAACCTTTCTTTCTATTTTTGTTTTTATCTAATTAAAGCTTTAATTTTGAGCTTATTAGCTGTCATAAATGATAAATAATAATTTGAATTGTTTTTTTTTTTCAGCAATTTTATTCCATTTTAGTAACTAGCCTTTTCCATAAGTAATTCAATCAATATTGATTTTTCCTTTTTTTTTTAATTTTCTTTTATGTTTTGTAAAATTTAATACTCCAAACTTCATTAAATAATTAATTTTTTGCTATATATAAATGCATTAATGTCTATATTTTTAATAGTAATTACTATAACTATTAAAAATCTAAGTTATTAATTTATATCATCCTATCGGTCAATTCAATGTAAACCCTCCTCTTTTTTTTTTTTGTTAAAAAAATCTAGGTCCGATATATCAAATTATTTTTTTTGTTTATAATCAATCAACTATTTTGATATATTTGAAAACTATCAATACCATATATGTACAACGATATTTACATATCCAGGACGGGAAATAACTCTGAATTATCAGAGCGTGTCCCTTTTATGTCACAATAATTGGCAATAGGATACTTGAAAAAATAAAACAAGGTGAAAAGGTAGAATGAATAAATCATTGGGCTGTAGAAAAAAGTAATCAAATCACATTTTGGTGAAGATGAAGTTTTATCTCTGACCTGAGTCTGAACCAAATCGATGCTCCGTAATTGCACTACCGTCTGAAATTGTCTAAAATTGACAAAAATTATTGATAATTTCACAATTTTGTCAGCACTCCTGCGAAGATTTGGTTCAGATACAGGTGGATAGCAAAAAAACCTTTCACAAAAATGACACTGGATCACTTTTTCCTGTTTTACCTTCAACCTAACAAATTTAACACCGGATATCTTAAACATACAGCAGATTTTAAAAACATATTGACAAAGATGAGCAAGAACGAGATAGAAAAGAATGGTTAAGGCGGTATAAAATGTAAATGTTTTCTGATACCAAATGGATAAATACAGAAAGCGTATAATAAACAAAAAATGTTTGCTAAGTCCATAGGTCAGTATAACTTCCTTACCTATTTCTGAACCAAATCTTCGCAGGAGTGCTGAAAAAATTGTGAAATTATCAATAATTGTTAGTTAATTTTAGACGATTTCAGGTAGGTATATATAATTACTTATATTTGAAGGTTTGAGTGTAAATTTTATTAGTCGTTGAAAAGAAAATCTACGTGTTTCATGAAAAATACTTCTAGGCATGGTTAAGCAATAGTGGTAGATAGATAGTGAAAAAATTAATACAGGACGACCATTTTCACGCTAATCACAACTTAGCTTCTAATTTGGATCAAATCGATTTTTTAACACGAGCCGATGAAAATTCGTTTAAATATGAGGTGTTCGGTCTTAAAACATGGTAATTGCAAACAAATAAAATCTCAAAATGTTAAATTGTTTATTAAATACAATATTTTACTTTCAACCAAAAGTCACTTACAATTACTAAATATCAACATTATTGTTTGATGACAACAAATTTTAAAAAGATCTAAAACAGCCGATGATGAAAAAAAGTGGAATTATACGAGAAATACGGGATCAACTAGATACTAGCCCGCACATTACCAATAAATTGTATCAGATTAAAGGTTTCGATCTATTAGTTCGAACGAAAATTTAACTTCAGACCAATATACAGATAAAACCAAGTTTGATTCATGTCCAAAACGTAAAATGAGAGCGAAAATTTACGTTCTTGTAAACATATATATATATTTCATTTCCTTTGAATATAAAGATTCCTAAAAATCAAAAAGATAATTAAAAAATGACCAGATTGGGTGACCAATATCTTCCCCAGTAAACTCTGCCTTTGTATGGAACACATAGTAACGTTGTCCGTGTGAACGTACATTTTTAGAACCATTTAGTACTAAGACCCATACATAATGGTTTTAATCAGTCATCTTCTTTATTAGTTTATTACTGCTCTGGCTTCGATATCATATCTTTTACACTTCTTCTTATCTATCCCCACCTTCTATTCTAGACATATAAAGACTTGTATCTCAGAGTTAACGATAAGTCAACTAAACAGCCTTATTTTAGTTGACAGGTGATAATAGATGGCAGAAGTAGTCTGATGTAGTCATAATCTGAGAAACTGGCACAATAAATAGCTAACACCCAATAAAAAGAAACGAAGGATTATTTTGTAAAAAATACAAATTCACTCCTAAATTGTAGCTAGTAACATTAATAACTTTTATTCAAGGGAAACAATTCATTTTATTTTTAATTGGCTTTAATAACTAAAATAACGCCGTTTTCGAATTTCAGGCGCTATTTAAATATTGCTCCATTCAATTATATTAAAGTATCCTCTTCCCGTTTTAAGGAAATATTTCTTAAGTGATATAGGACCGTCGCTCCCTGGGGGTGTTAGTGGGGCGGGTCCGGGGGGGAAGGGTTGCCTTTTGTTTTTGTGTTCTGATCTTCTCTTGTGAGATTGTGGCATGTCGTACCGATTGCCTTTTCTTGTGTAAATCTCAATGACTTATTGATTATTTTTTATTTAATAAAAGATTGAATTCGACATTATAATAAAAAATTAATTTAAAATATTATTTTATAAAACTTAAGAATTTAGGTTGAAATAAAATATATAATCATAAAAACGTATAATAAAAAAAATCTATAATAAAAAACAGGTTTAGAACGTATTTTAATTTTTTTTTTAACTTAGAAAGTGATAATTAGTTAATAACTGGTTATATACTACTTTATTTGCAATACATAATTTTCTCTTACTCGTATTCATTACCAGATTTTATAAATCACTATACATGACAAATGAATAATCAGCAATAAATTAAATTTTTATTAGATTAAATGAATATTAATAAAAGTTTCAGGGACTCCCGAAAATTTCAAAAATTGTCCAAAATATAGTAATAATAAATTAATTAACAAATATTATTTTAGAAATTTAGGTAGAATAAAAAAATAAAATGATAAAAGAATAACAGGTTTTAGAATGTATTTAAATATTGTATATTTTTTAACTTAGCAAATGATAATTAGTTAATTACTGGTTATTTACAATTCATATGTTTTTTGCAATAAATTATTTTCGCTCACCTGCATTCATTACCAGCTTCTATAAACTACTAGACATGATCTATGAAGAATAATTTATTAATGATTCTTCAAAGATCATGTATAATAGTTTTTATTAACTTTTATTAGATATAATGAATATTAATAACTTTTTTGATGGGGAGGAGGGAGTGACTGTAATTTAGTAATATTTAAAAAATTGAGTTTGTATCACTACATCAGTGCTATCATTGGATCAGTGCTAGATCAACGGTTGGGCAAGCAGGTGATTTTATCAGAATCACGCTTGATCGTCATATTTTTACCCAATTAATTTTTTTAAATTTTTACCTAATATATAAAAAGTTAATAAAGAAATACTTAAATTACAAGGAATGCAACATTACTGACCATATACAAGTCAGCAGCAGGGACTCTAACTTATGTGGCGGGCAACAAAACGCAGAAACCATTCCTCAAACCCTAACAAGGGATCCTTCCAGACGGCGTACTTGCCAACAAATTGGACGGCTGCATGGAAGATGGTTGTGTTAAATGCTTCCTCCCATTTCTTTTTACGCTACTGATTTACAACTTCCTCCCTCTGTACTAATAACGTGGCAGTTTGTAGGAATGAGGGAGGTTGTGGATAATTAGAAGGTTACGCAAAGAGGATTACAAGAACGGCCCACGCCGGCACATCCTGTCTCGCCCCCATTGTAATCTAGAGCTCAAAGCATCTCATGAACGATATGAAAAGTGCTCGGTCCAAATTAGGATTGCTAATTGGTGTCATTAACGTTACACGCAGATGTAGGTGTTTTTTTTTATTTCTATAAGTGGGCAAGCAATTCGGACCTGTAATGGAGTGCGTTGACACTGAAAAATAAATTATAAAGAGCTGGCAAAACTGTTTATTAGGCGGTTGGTTAACCATTCATCGTATAGGAACAATAACAGCACGGCTCCTTGCATCACCGGAGAAACGCGAGGACTTAGATCCTTTGTATGAATATTATTTATTTATTTTTTTTTTAAATTACTTTTTATTTATTGATAGATATTACAATCTTCCACACCGTTGTG
>NW_027110919.1:1125493-1137274 GCF_000696795.3 Halyomorpha halys
TTGAGTGGAGAATCTGACCATTGCCAGAACTCCAATTGTCCATTTTTATTTTACAATAAGTCTCTTGGCCACTGTCATTTCAACCTTCTAGGTGGGTGGAATTATTTACTTTAAAATATTTTCTATTGAGTAAAATATTAATTTTTTGTTTTAAGTATTAATCATAACTAAATCATAGTTTATTGAGCTGTAGCAAAAGCTATCACTCTCTAGACGAAAAACGGATATAACATCAACAACAGGAAATCCTAACAATTTTCTTTCATAGAACCCGCGAATTTCCAAAATTTTTAAATCCGTTTTCTCTTATAAATAGAAACAGAGTGTCAATCAACTTTCTTGAAGTAATTAGTAATAATTATTCATTGGATTGAAAACAACAACAACATATTTCCGTATATATATTATACCTATAATTTTTTTTACTAAAATTATTTTATATTAAAATTAAAAAAATAGAAAAACGAAATTGAAGGGCCATTTTAAATGGCGGATAAAAAAAGATAAATTTACAAATTTTTATAGTAAAAATTTAATTGGCTTAGTAGATTTTATTTAAAAATTCATAAGAACTATGACTGAGATTCGAAACTTAATAATTTAAAAAATAGAACATTTAAAACAAAAATGCCACAAAAAATTCACGGCCTAACTTTCACAGTATAAAACAATTTTTGATATTCTACATTTTTTTTTTTTTTTTTTTTTATTGGTTGTTATCAGATTGATGAAGTTTGAAAGTTACAGCTCTATACAACAAGCGAAAAAATTAAAAAAACAAAAAGATAAAAATCAATTCAGGCGTTTTCCCTGAAGAAGTGCCAAGAAAGCGTAACAGGAAAATAACAATTAACGTGATATTCTATTCATAAGATGTTATTGTTAATTAATACTATTTTTGTAAATCTAAAAACCAACTTTTTCTTCAATCGACTACCTGGCTCTAATAAATGAATTAATATTGTATCAACATTACACCATATAAAATAATAAAAAGAGGTAATAATGGTGTTAGTAATAATTTAAATTGACCTGATCTAATAAGAGTTCTATAAATATTTATTAGTTTAATAAATAAATGTAATTATATAATATTAATGTTTTAATATTTATTAAATTGTATTAAAATAAGAAATTATACAGTCAAGCCCGTCAACTATTGGTATTGCGGTTACTGTAGAGCCCCGCCATCTCCATCTCCATCCATATCTGAGTTATATCAATAGAAAATTTATGATAAAAGCTTTAATAATATAAAAAAATTAGGAAGCATGGATAAATAATAAATTAAAGTTTAGTTAAACAGTATCCTGAGAGAGAAAAAGAGGTAGTGGAGATAGAAGAAAATGTGAATAAAACCGTCCTTTTAGGACTTCCTACAAAGTAATGTATAAAAAATTAACAAATGCAATTATTTTAAACGTTTTCTTCGGAAACAAGGTGTGCTGTAAAGGTTTAATTTAAACCTCCACTACACCTAAAATAGGATATATTAATTCAATTATATACTTATATTTATATTTTCATTTTGTAAAAGTAAACAATCGTTAATGATATATTATCTAAATATATTAAATACTGATTAAAATAAAATAAACTTTTGAGGAACTCCCTGATAACTGTTTTGATTAGTGCATTGTATTTTTGTACTGAAAAATTCTTTGAGCAAAGTTCAAGCAATTCACTAAAAACCAAAACAAAGAAACTGAAAACCGTACCTTATTAACAAATTGACCCGCATCTGGTTAGCTGTCACGCAACAAGACATGCCATTAACTACATTAAGCTACACTGATATGAACACGACAAATCGTCAACGTAATAGGTACTAAATAAAAAAATTAATAGTCTATCATATCGGAAACTGTGAATATTTTTGAGCATAAGTAGCATACAGTAAATATTATTTCAAGACCATAAAAAAAAAAATAATAATAATAATGTAGTATAAAAATGTTCAAAGGTTTTTTTGACTAAGTTCCGAACATAAATATGAAGAGACTGATCAAATGAACTTTAATAATCAAATAATTATTACTTAACATAATGAGGAGAAGATGGTTGGGGGTACGGTAAGTGAAGAACATAAATAAGAAAAACTTATTTATAAGTGCATTAACGTAACGTTTCGGCCAGAACTTCAGTCATCATTCAGGGCTAAGAACAAAAAACAAGATATACAAAATGAGGTTTTGGAGATATAAAATATGTTTCACATATTTTACGCTTTGGTCTCCAAATATCCATGCTGAATTGTTGTATTATATTTTTAAGAATCTAATTTGTATTAATTTAATAATTAATTCTACTATTACCACATAATGTACTTTATATTTATATTACATATACAATAATATATTGCGCATCAATACAGGATCAATAACTAAATTATATGTGAAATTGACAACAATTTATTTATGGAGTTTATTAATTAGTTTAATTATAGTAATAGGTATATCCATACAGCTAATTAACAAACCAAATGTTGCGTGAAAATATACCGTAAAATTTAAATATGTTTACTGATTATTGGAGATCAAAATACGCTGAATTTGTTAACATTTTATATAATGTTTACACTATTTTAGTCCGATTTCGCTCAGAAAGATGGTTCGATTTTCGGATGATCCCAATTCTACTTCTCATGTTAAAAAAGGGTAGTGAAATTTAACTAGCATTCAATGAAAAATTTATATAAATGAATTTAAAAAAAAGCTATATTGAATAACAAAATTATTCTACAATAAGTTTCACATAAGGCTGATGAAACACAAGAAATCTCTTTCGGCGGAATATATTACGATACTCCAAGAACTAATTCACCTGAGTACAATGATTATTGAGGTAGTGAACCAAAATATATGTTCAAAAGATTAAAACATTTTGCAAGGCAAAAATTAATTTGGAATAGTGAATTTATTTTTAAACAAAAAAAAAATTGATTTTTATGGGCAGATCCCTAAGTCTTTATTTTCTCAACTAATAACTAACCAGTCAAAATTAGACTAAGGCATTTTAATGACTAAATGACTAAAAAATAAGATCACATAAATGCGAACCAAATAAAGCAAATCTCTCTCCAACAGCCTGAAATAGACTTATTTAACAGAGATGGTACAGCAATCAAAAAATTATTGAATGATGAATTTAAGAGTTTAGCAAATCCAGTATATGCTGATAATGTCTAAATCGGTGAAACAAAAACAGGTTTGTTATTCACCGCTATTTAAGAGACTTAAGGCTTTGTTTTTACAATATTGTAATAGTAACCAAAAATAATAACTTTTATCTCTTTATATTTTAATTTTTTCACTTAATAATTAAATAGAAGAGCACTTCTCATACATTAATAAAGGTATCAAAAGCAAACAATAATAATCGTGAAAATATAACTAAATTATAAAGCAATACTAAAAGCTTTTGAAGAAGCTTATTCATGGACATTTAACACTATTAAGCTCTCATTGGGCCTTTAAAAGAGAATAGGCGAATCAGCAAGTCTATTATTCATTGGCGTTTTAAGGAAGGAATATCGATTCTATAGGTGAGATGAAATGAAAGAACCAGGCAGTCATCGGGAGCGGACAATAAGCCGTTAAACAATGAGAAGGGTAATTAGGAAATCCCCTACCATTATGTGGACGTAAACGTAAACAGAATACCTCTATTCAGATCGTTTAGCTTTAAGTAGTAGGATTTACAGTGTTATTATTTTTTTTTTTTAATAAAACAAATTCCAGTTACTAAAACAACTACCAGTCCTAGGTTGATGTGGAGGAGTTCAATACAGTACGAGTTTTCTGTGGTTTTATAAATTATTTTATTTTAATAATATAGATATTTGAATAAATAGTTTAAATGTTGAAATCACAAACAAAAAACAACAACAAAAAAACAACTGGAACAAAAGATTAAACCCTCTAGTATATTTTCCACGATTATTCTTTTTTACTACAACCCTTTCCAGCAATTTTCCCTCTTTTATGGCTCCCATATGTTGAAGGTGTTTATTTCTCCTCAATAACATTAGACATTGTTCGCGTCACGCACCCTATAATATACAACATAGTCTTGGCTCTATCTATTCCGAATTCCCGTACATCTCTCTCAATTGACAACTCCCTCAATTAACAAGCCCCTCTAGAGAGTTCCTATCTTCCCCTACCTTCTTTGTGCTCATGCGGTTTGAGGAGAAAAAGCATGAGCCATTACACATCCCACTTCAATATTGTTGTTTTATGTTTGTATAGCTATTTAATAGGATATTATCAATAATAATTGTCAACAATTCTGTTCTTTATAAAAATATATAAAAAACAATTTTTTTAATTGTTTCAAATTACAGACATCGTCATATAAATCAGTACAAACGAAATGAACTAGAAGGATTAATTGGAAAAAACAATAAATTTTATTACAAAGTTATTAAATGTTTAAAAGTGATTAGAATATTAAAACTTCCAGTGGCACGGTGAGAGGGATGCGCTGGGATCTCAGAGCTTTGCTCCACCCCTAACACGTGGGGGATAGAGTGGGCTCAGAGATCCTCAGGTGGATAGTATAAATAATGTATTCAAGAGAGTAAACGTGACTGGTGATTATTTTATTTATTTATTTTTTCATGTACGTAGTTTGATCATGTTCATTTTCTTTATCCTTCTGTTTGTATATATTTAGAGAAAGATTTTATTTATTTTTATGTACTTTATTTTTATTTATTTATTTATTTTTATTATTATTTTATTTTAATTTAGTATGAATGTGATCAGTCAACATCGTTGGGTGTGTTAATATCTATTAATAAATAAAGTTTTGAATTGAAAAAAAAAAATATTTAAACGGTAGTAAATTATTAAAGAATGGTGCCTCTAGTACATGTTACGAAAATGTTGAATAAATTAAATTTCAGGCGATTGAATCAACTAAAGCAAACAAGAATGTTTTTAAAAATTGAAAATACTGGATGTTTTACAATAAAACTGTCTGGTTATGCAGAGGAGCAAAGATTTACCCTCCCAGAGAGATTGTACCCTGGAGGTGAAGCTAACTTCACCTCAAGATAAACTTTACAGCTAAAAAAAAACTAGGAAGATAGAATTTGAATTTTAATAAAAATATACTATTACAATAATTCTTTTGAGTTGGTCTCCTTAAATGAAATGAATAAAAATTAATATTTGTGAAAAATGTTGTAATTGACATATTTAACAATAAATTTTAGATTTGTATTATAAAGAATCCTTGGGAGCAAATTCGTTGAAGAAAAATTCATTAATGTATAAAAAAAAATTACAAATTACTTATGAAAATAAAATTTAATAATCCACCAACAGAACATGATAAATAATAAAAAAATGTATAAGTTAAAATATTTAGAAATAATACAACTTTAAAAAAATTATATATCCCATTGGAGTCCAATACAACCTAACCATGGTGGGGGTCAAGTTCTTCATTTTGTGGGAGCACCACGCGATGAAAAAAGTCAAAGCCCCACCCCAGGCCGGATTCGAACCGGCACCTCCAGCAGATCTCAAATTGGTAAGACTAGGCCTAATCTACTGAACTACAAGCGGCCCGAAATAAAAAAAACATATGATTTAATTTTTTCTAATATGCATCATGTATAAAAATGTACATTTCATATGTAATTTAATAAAACAAAAAATATACATAATTTAAATTTTCTTATAACTATCACCAAAAATCATGTTTTTACTTTTCTATGCTCCTTAAAATAGATGTATAAAAATTAATATTTGAAAAAATATTCACATTCATAATTATAATCAAAGTTTTTTTATTTTCAAAATTAATTATGTATTAAAAAAAAACACATTTTACATTATAGATTAACTGAATACTCAACAAAACCTTATAAAATAAAATTTATAATATTGCATACTGTAATATGTATAATCTATACATAATATAATAAATAACAAAAAAGATGGATAATTTAAAATATTTAAATAAAAAAATTTAGCTAGAATAAAACTTAACAAATAAAGTGGAAATTAATAATAATATTTATATAATGTCTGTATAGATTGTAACTGTCACAGAAATTTATAATTAATTTGGCTAATTTCCTTAAATAAAAATTAATATTTGAGTAAAAGTTTCAAATTCCGAATTTTAATAAAACCTTTTAAGTTTGTAAAAAAGCGGATTCTTCTCAAATCCTTCTGCCATAGTTCATTAATTTATTAAAATATTGAATTACATTGTACAGAATAGATTACCTTAATAATCGTGAAAATGAAATTAATCTTCCTGAAAGTGAATAAAAACTAATTAATGAGACTGGAAAGCTCACGCTGAATGTCATATTCAAGGTTCACGTCTAAAAACCAGATGCTGAAAGGACATTCACAACGCAACAGGAAACACGAAGACTCGTTTCACATGGCGCGTTAATGAAGTTAATCTAACCTTCATTAATTAATTAGCATAAAAAATTTTAATTGATCACTAAGGGAAGATTAACTCACAGTAGTCATTCTAATCGGACGAATGATGGCAGCTGATGGTAACTGGGTAAAGAACAAGACAAGGCAATGATCACTGAACAACTGACCATGACATTGAAGAAAGGAGCCTTATAGCCCAAGCTAGTTGTTGAATGGATGAATCACAACATCAATAGGTGTAGCCTACATCATAGACTTATCTGACTCATCCGTTATGCAGATTATTTGATTCATCTCTATGCAGCGCAACCGTTAAAATTGGGTTCAATAGCCAATCGTGTCCTCTCCTGCGAACCTACGTCGTTAGTCAATTTGGTAATGCAGAATATGTTCAAAAGAAAATGGAAATGGTTTACGAGTAATTAATAATAGTCAACGTTTCGAACTACATTGCAGTTCTTCATCAGGGCCAAAGTAATAATACTCAGAGCAGGTAAAGCTAATGGATAATTATAAAAGTAACAAGTAAATAAAACTTATATAAAGGTTAAAAAAGACAACAATATAAACAAACATAAAAGAAAATAATAAGTGTGTTAAATATGAATGAATACCTAAAAGATACATAGACTAACTAAGAAACGCGTGATGTGCTGTTGGATTAGTATATTACTAATTTTTTATCACTTCATAACTCATTACTATTTTCATTAATATACCTTTAATGTATTCATCTGTAATTTCCTTACTCCAGCTGGGAGACAAGCGCTGGGAACTCTTGGAGGTTTTTTTTGCCTTTCACACAAGGGTGGAAAAGCTTGGCTGTAAGTTCCTTAAGCTGAGTGTAATTATTGGATATAGATTCGTAGATCTTTGGCCGCTCGAACCAGCAAATCTTTCGCACATTTGTTGATTCTGTATATACACCTGTTTTTTTCCCCTTCCATCTCTCTCTTGACAACTATAGTGACATTCATTGTTGTATAGAGGCGTCCTGATGGATTGCTTCGAGCCATGTGTACTGCCCATCTTTATAAGATATAAGACCTTGATCTCAGATCGCTCCTGAAACTGTACAGAGAATTTTCGTTTTTACTTTCTTGATTCTGCTTTCAAGGGCACCATTTATCAAGTTTCGCAGCAATATATCAGAGCTGGCTTCATAACATTGTACATCCATAACTTCAGATTTGTAGAGATTTTTTGGGGATTTCAGTATTTGTGACAGAGATACGAAGGCTCAGTCCGCTCTTGTTATACGGTGGTCTATCTCAGTACGTTGATTATTTATTGATGTTACTGTGGAGCCGAAGCATTTGAAATTGTCTACTTACGAAAACTAATTGCCGTTCGCGCTGATTTTTCCGCTTACAATCACATACTTTGTTTTATCTTCATTTCCTTACAAGATTTTTGACGACTATTTCCATCTCATATTGGTTACATCCTAGGACCGCAATGGCGATAAGTGTGGAAGAATCAGATGTATTTATTTTATTTTTACTTAAATTTAATTCTTTTTGTTACCGGTTGGGGCCCACTATTCTAAATTACAACTTCAAAGTTAACGACTCTATTCTTCATTCTTTCTTAGAGGGAGTTTAATAGGGAGGATTAGAGTAAACTCCAACTCAAGTACCTAGACAAGGTGCTTAACTATATCGACTCTGAATGCAATGAACACTAAATTAAATCAATAGAATCAACAATTTATGAGTTACTAGAGTTTTTATTTCAATAAGGTAAAATATTTCAATATAACACTGGAAGATTAGTGAAAACTCAATTACAAAGGTAGGGTATCGTCATGTACTTTTTGACGCCGAATCAAATAAAAACTAGGCCAAGTTAATAGAATCCATAGTTTATAAGTTTCTCTGGTTACCTTTTGAAAAAAAAAACATAAAATATTTAGTATAAAACTGCTTATGTCCAAATTTATTAGGCAGTATTTTTTCAAATTTTCACCGTCAACACGATTAAATAAAAATATGAAAATCCGTATTTTTCGAATTCATTAAATTCTATTGTGCACAAGAAGCATTTTTGAGAAATGAAGTCTTAAAAATACAAATCAGGATTTCAAAGAAGTCGGGAAATTTTAAGGTATTAGAGTGACAAAATAAACCTTCTTATGAAAAAATACCCTTGACTTAAAACTCTTCCGAAGAAAAAGCCAAAATTCACCGCACTAATTTGAGGAGTCAATTTGATTATTTTTCAAAAGAAGCTTAATCTCTTCCCAATACCTGCATATATTTAAATTGTATGGTATATGCCAGCCTAAGAAGTTTAATTAAATGCTCAATATTTAATTTTGTTTCGAATATTTATTTAATAAGTTGAATATTTAATCTAATTTTATTTTTTCAACTAACAAAAAGTTGAGTTGAACTACTGAAATATCTCTTGTGTTATCATTTGTTCCGATTCTGTTGTTGTCCTGACTTTTCAATTTTCAAGGTTAAATAATTATGATTAAAAAAAAAAAAAATCCTAGATGTATATGTTTCTAGAGACACTCACAAGAGAAGAATACGCAGGTGGGATCGATTTTAATGAAACCTTTTTTTTGGTAATACTAGGTCGAAAAGTATTACATACCTGTCTGTGGGTCCTTGCTAATGCAACCTAGGGGCCGAAAAAAATTTTGTTTACATTATCGTATACCAGTTTTGCTCTGCATGTTTTAAATAGTTAGTATGTACTAATCGATTTATTTTTTTCGTGTAGGATAAATTAGACAAAATATTGGTATATAACAATCGTTAAACACATGCAGAGCAAAACCAGTAAACGAAAGTATAAACAATTTCTAAAATTATGTAATTTTTTTTTCTAGGGGGTTCTAGGGAGCATTGGCAAATGTCTAAATGTTTAATATAAATTGGTGTTTCCACTCTTAATGTAAATTAAATGAAAATTATGGCTACTGTTAAAGTGACTTGAACATAATATCATTATTTTTATAATGTTTATTCCTTACAGCTTTTGATCTTTTCGATCAATGTAATAAATTAATTTGAATACTTTATTAATTTATTTTTTTATAAGTGTTTAAATTAATTTATTTGAATGACAATAAAAATAATAAATCAGCTATAAAATCAATCAGCTTATTTCTATGTAGTTTGTAAACTTAGTATATTACATTAATATGCAAGAATTAAATTACATGATTTAACAGATATCTAATATGTTTAAAATTTAAACTTTTTGTTTAATTTGTTGGTTAATTTAACAGATCATGTGATTGGTCTTATAGAAGAGTTTAAAATACCACATGGTCAACTTACCTTTTTTTATTAAAATTATTAAGCCATTTTAATTAGTTAAGAAAAGTAGCTGTTATGTCAAAGGATTTTTTTCTCAACCATGCGGTCTAGTTTGAACTACGTTCCGAGTTTAAAAATAGACCTTCTAAACCCTTGCATCTCTATCGTGGCGCCTTGCCAATGCTACTGGGAGTAGAGGCTCACGCTCTTTCCATCAATTAAACTCAATTTTCTAATTTAGCAAGGTTATGATGGAAAAAAAAATATCCCTGCACGAATTGAAAAATTTACTAGTTTAAAAATATCGGTATCTGTTCAACACACACAATTTTAAAAATATTTTGTACTCAAGTATCGCTCACTAGTTATAGGAACTATCAAATATAACATTGAATCCGAAACTAAACAATTAGGAAAGAGAGAAAAATACAATTAAAAATGCTGTCCGGCCCAATCACATTGAGTTGCCTCATACAGCATACTCAACATTAGTAAAGAATAATTTGTTTTGAAACATATTAATAAAACTATTAATAGCATGAAATAAAATAAATAGTTATAATCGTTTATATATGCCTATATATTTTACATTATTTTAATTTATACAATTTTCCCTCTTACTCGAACACGACTTCTTTTCTTTTTCATCAAACAAAAAAAAATATATATATATAGTCAAAAGTATAAAAAATAATGAACATTTTAAATAAAGAAAAAATATATATACATATTTCGTATATAGTCGTCCACAATTATATTCAATTAAAATTCAAAATACCACTTAAATACAGACATACAAAAAATAAATAAATAAATTAGACTAAAAACAAATTAATATTAAAAAATATAATAAATATAAAATTATAAACGTATATAGAAACAATGTGCAATCAGTTATACTTTAATTTTTTTTAAAATATTACAGAATCCAAAAAATACTTATTAGAGATCCTTAAGAAAATATATTCAGTGGCAGTTAGGAATCAGACACACTTGATAGTCATTGTTTCTAATTCATTCATGGGCTCTTGTAGGACTCATGGATACCTTTCTACTTACCAATATATGGAATATACAGTAAGGAGTAGTAATGCGATCGTGTAAAGTTTCGAATTCAAGTTTTCGACGAAAATATACTTTTTGAGGTCTCCTGAGTCTAAATAACCATGTCTCGCAAAACGGTGTGTGTGGACAGCCTTAATAAAAAACGAAAATTCTTTAAAGGTTACAGCAACTTTTTCATTAAAATTGTTCAACCAGAAGTGCCACTTCATAGAATAGATTTTACACTATCTTCGGATTTCTTCAAAAGCGACTCAAACGATTTTGACCAATGTACAATTATTTTTTTTTTTTTAGTATCAGATAGGTCATTGAAATAGTTAAACAGGGCTTAAATTTTTTTAAATTCTTCCTCTAAAGTACCTCTCTTTTTTGGTTATTTCAGTTAATTAACCAGTTCCCAATGATATCGATAATGAACAATGGATAAACACACACGAAAATAAATAATTTGATGAAGAAGAAGGGAAAAATAGAGAGGCTTCGTTATCTTTTGTTAAAGTGTTGTTTTTTTTAGCAGGAACAAAGTTTATATTAATAGTTGTCATCTCTAGAAACGAATTCTTACAGCATCTAAAAGTTATATAAAGCGCGCGCGCATCAAACAAGATTCTATTTATTTTTCCTCAAAACTTTAATTTGGGTCAGAACTATTTGCAGAATATTTTTTATTAAATTATGGATTTTTACTCCACTAATATAAAAAACTATTATATAGGACTCAATCAGATTAAAATCTTAAGGGAACTCAACGAAACTGGACCAATTGGTTCTAGAGTTATATGCCATAATTTATACAGGGCATCAACTGAATCACAAATACCGTAGTTATAGAGAAAACTATATCAGAAAATTATATTATGCTATAATATTAAAACATCATACTAATAGCATAGCAAAATTAGTAGACTTGCTATCAAAACACCCTTATTGTTAGTCTTGTATATTACATATACTATTTTTTTTTTGTATATATGTATATATAGTTGACCGTAAAAATTGATATATAAGAAGATGGTCAGGGTTGCGGT
>NW_027110919.1:1137914-1186322 GCF_000696795.3 Halyomorpha halys
TTTTACAACAACTCGGTATGTTGAAAACTTTGTTTTTTAACTAATATATAAATTAAAAATAAAAATCATGGATAAATTTAAAACCAGTTATTCGCAGGTATCCGACCAAAGAAAAACAAACATGATACAGATAGCAACAGTAGCGATAATAATCAATGTCTTGGGATGGATAACTTCCTTTGAGAGCAGAACACTTAAGGTTATTGTCCTCCGGTCGATCAGATAGGCCCAGAGCCAACATATGTGGCGTTACATCATATGAATATAGAGTGATTCAGCATTTGTTTGAAGAATATACGATTTTTAAAAAATAAATTAAATACTTATTATTGGGCGTACATTAAAAAAAATAAATATTAAAAGGACCTTTAACAATACAAAAATATTCTTAATGGTTTCAGAACGAAATAAAACATCGAAAAATATATTCGATATAGTATCAATAATGCTTTACATTTTTATATATGAGGCATTAACAGTTGACCGTAGTATATAATATATGAGATCATGAAAATGGGAGGGAGAGCGGTCAGCAAAGAAACACAAATGAACAAAACTTATTTATTTGCTCCGACGTTTTGACCTGAATTTTAGGCCTTCATCAGAGCTAAAAAACAAAAACAGAAAACCACTTTAATTCAGAGAAACATTAAAATAAAATCTATCTTTGAGCGCACCCCCTCTCCCCCGACCATCTTATCCTCATTCTTATAAATGATTCTTTAAATATATAGATAGATATCGAAGTCATCGAATAAAATATGTCCTTTAGTTAAGAATGCTACGGTTTTTTTTTTTCGAAAATGCGATATCCAATCCATTGTAACGAATGTACGGCATAAAAAACTAGGATACGCATCCAGTCACTAGGGCGCCATTTTCATTTCAGACGCTCTGAAGGATTATCAGGAACGGATAAGGGGCAAGATAACGGACTAATGGGTTTGTTCCGGCATGGAATTTATTGAGTAAGTATTTATATGTTTTTGTTTAGGTATAAAATAAATAAAAATTAATTATTTTACCGATCATTATGCTTGAAAACATTAATATCATATTATTGAAAAATATTAATAATATATTCCGAGAGGCCCTCTAAGTTAATATATGTATATATATAATCATTATTTTCCTATGAATTAATATTGAAATATTAATTTTCCTATTATAAATGTTATTGCTAGGATTTCGTTGGAAACAATGAACAAATGAATGATTTAGAAGCCAATGCAAGATATTAAATAATATATTGAAAACGAGATAATGAGATTTCTAGAGACCACTTGAAGAGACCGGTGGCGCGATTCTACCCCCTACAAGATGAAGAAAATTATATTTTTCATGAAATATTTTTTCTATTGCATATAAATACAAAATACACCATTATAATTATGCCCTTATTGGGAATATAAATTTGGTAAAAATTTAAGTTATTTAAAATTTTTTTTTTAAATTGACATTTTCGATTTGATAATTTCATACACTTAATCGAAAATTTCAATCCATACACCTCTGGAACAAAGTTTTACCCAATTTCAAAAAAAAAAATCTCAGAAAATTCTTGGATGTTTCACTGCTTGTAAGCATTAACAGCACAATTGAGCTAGTTTACTCAGTGTTTTAGAATGGGTGCTGCCATCTGTCGTTAGAAAAGTTAAGTTGCGACTCTAGAATTTTGTCAACTTAGGATTCTCATAATATGGAAACAGTCTAAATAAAGAAGTCATGAAAAGTAATTTTATGCAAAACGATTGTTTACACTGATTTAATTCTGAATCATCTATAGAAGAAACCGTAAATATTGATGCTTTCAAACCGATCAAAGTTTTTCCTATACAGACGCAATTGGTGCATTAAGCATGAGAACAAATGAATGAATACCAGAGTAGTACATCTCACGTTAACAGTTTAAAAAGGACTAATCGATAGTCGATCGATAGCCATCGTCAGCTGGGCCAGGACTCGGGACAAAATAACAATACAATAAATAAATATATCATCTGAATGAATATATAGATTGAACTATTGTAACGATACTTACTGTATGATGATCATGACAGTTTATTATTTGACATAAAATATAACAATTACTTAATAATGATAATGAATAATTTAATAATAGTTATCCAATCAAAGTGTTCATTATATCATCGGTAGAGCTTGAATTATTAGAAAAACAATTAATAACAGTAGTAGGAGCATTCTTTCTTGTCTGAAAAATATAAATAAAATAAAATTAGGTTTTCTATTTTTTATTCAAGAGCCGTCCCTGCTGGTATTGGTAAATACAAGGAGAAAATGGATAGGCCTATCCCTGAAATATAAGTGTTTGCTAGAGGATTATTTGAGGTTTTTTATATCATGAGGTGCAATAAGGAAATTTTAAATTTATCATCTTAATTTAGAAGGATGGGACAGGTGCAGTATTTATTTATGTGAATAACAAAAATAATTTTAGATACACAACATTTTTTATGAACACTTTTTAATGTTTAATTACAAAGCTGATTACCCAACATACCTTATATGAAATCCAATGGGAGTGCCACAGATTCTATTACTGTGTACCACGACAACATCTATAAAACTTTAATTAAACTTGATAAATAGTATTGGAAGGAGCATAGAAATGTCGGTATCTAGCTCATGATAGAAATAAAAGAAAAAAAAAATTGGTACAAAATGTACATCACAAAAAATTAACCTACCACTCTACTTTGAGCAGAAATTAATCCTTTCATATATAGGCAAGTGAGAGTAAAATTGGCATAACAACCATGGAAACACGAGAACAATTAATTATTAATTCAGTTTATTTATCATCATCCTCCATTACCTTCTCAGAATTTATATGTTAGATATTAATTTATAAATATTCCCACGTTGTATTAAACAGCTATATTATCATTGTAATTTTCGAAACATTTTTTTAACCAGAGAAAATATTATTCCTTAAGGTAATTATAAAATTCTTTCATAGTTTTGATCTATCCATTTTATATTAATAACGGTGAGATATGATAAGTTATTAATTAAATAAACAAATGCAACGAACTTTCAGGGAAGTATATTTATTTAAAAAAAAAAAAGTATTTAAAACCTGGAAAACAATAACTTTTAGTATAAAACCTAGCTGATACCTAAGACCTAAGGCACATGGAGATAGTGAGTTTAATCAAAATATTTCGTCCTGCTGTCGAGAAAATATAAAAATAATTGTAAAATCAATGATGAAAATTGACACTTCCAGAAACCGATTTCAGCGAAAATGTTGATGCAACGTACAAGGCATAATCTACCTTGAATACGTAATGACTACTAGACTTGTAAAGGGAGATTAAAAAAACTGGAAGTGTTACATTTTTTTAGGAACGAAAATGTTTGATAAAATAAAATTATTTATAATGTATTGATTGCAACTATAGGGAATATATACTCTTAAACTTACATAGTTTTAAGTACATAAGGAAACAACGGCTTTACATTAGGACCGGGGATTGAGTCAGGGTAACTGTAGACAAGATAAGTAAATAACAAATCAAGATTACAGGAAAAAATGAAGTATCACACATTTACCTTAACATCTTAACCTCGTATTCACCATATAAAAATTTTCCAGAAAAAGTTATTAAATATTGAAAATAAAAATTGAGTTACTCCATTTTCCCCTCCCCAAATATGATATATTGATCCACTTTGTTACTTCTATGATATATTTCTCTATTGCGACTTATCATCTATATTTTTTAGAACTCTTTAAAATTTGAAAGGGTCATCTCGATGAGAAAGACACGGGATTCACGAGTTCGGATTCGAGTGTGGCAGAAAATTTTTTTTTTTATTAATATATCATCCATTTGATTATATATACATATTTCTTTATTATTTCTACTGAACAATAATTTTTGAAAGATTTCTCTTCTGTGGTATTCCGTCCCTACTTTCATTTGTCGCTACTGTACTTTTACCCACTTTTGCATCCCGCCTATAAATCTCTAAAAAAAAAATAATAATTTTCTGGTTTAACCAAGTTTAGTAAATTTATTACCTTTTTTTTTTCTATTTTTTTTACAAATTCTTCAGAAATATTATGTTATCTTTTTATCCAACAAATGGATGTTGAAATACTTATTTATAATCACTAAATATTAACGTTAGCATTTTGGGTCAATTATTATTATGTCACTTTGTGATTTAATATTCTTTTCATTTTTATTTTCTATAATACTATCCTAAAGGGATTCGCCCAAAAATAATGAATATTATTATTATTTTTTTACTCTTTATTTCTTCATCATTTGCACCCACCTTTTCTTTATAAAAATTCATAAAAGACATGTTAAGTACTGTTGCTCTTTAGAACCAATATATAGGGGCATAGAATAAAAATAACTTTTCTTCTGAAGTTTATTAATTTGTATTTTTACAATATACCTTAACTGACTTTAATTAGTAGAAAATAAAAGTTAAAGTTTTTTTTTTTTTTTAAAAAAGCTTGAATTTGTAAGTTTTTTTAAAACAAAATAACTTCTGAGAGAAGGGAAAAAACCTTCAGTTTGTGTACAAAATGTTTTTATTTATTTTATTCTGTGTCTTTAATTTATTTGTATGAGGCTGTAATATCAAACAAATATGTATATTTATCAATATTTCCTTATAAGAAACATGTAAAATGAAATAAAAAAATAAATTTTGATTCACACTAATTTTAATTTATTAAAATATTTAGGCGAAAAAAAAATGTGGGAAGACGAATACGGATAAAGCTTTTGGCAAGTAATCAAAATTGAAAAAATAAAACCTAAAGGCTCTTGGAAAGCTCTTTGAAAGATGACCCTTCAACTTCATCGCTATAAGAAAGGTTCCTGTACTCAAGACCCCAATAATGTTTTAAATACTGTGAGTCATCCCGTCCGGACGCCGGATGATCTCAGGGAGAAGGTAGCCAAGTTGGGGGAATTTCCACGAAACAAACAGGAGACGAACCGGAAAAATTAAACAAATAAGACTAAGACAAGAATGAGACATGATTCAGCAAGATGAGTCAGTTGGAGTAAGGCTTTATGAATGAACGTAGAATCTTATCACTGCGGTGACCTCACCAGGTTGGAGCTTGATTGCAGTCAGGTCCTTGCCAGTCCCACGCAGGCTCCTGCAGGATCAGGATTGTAGGTATTCACTCAGATTGCCGAGGTCAAATAATATGTAGTTTATTTAGTT
The DNA here is from genome assembly GCF_000696795.3 of Halyomorpha halys. Classification (NCBI taxonomy): domain Eukaryota; kingdom Metazoa; phylum Arthropoda; class Insecta; order Hemiptera; family Pentatomidae; genus Halyomorpha; species Halyomorpha halys. The sequence goes on from NW_027110919.1 coordinate 1,143,135, forward strand.
CGACGAGAATAAATGTATCTAGTCAGTAGATAAACCGATAACTAACAAAGTCTTCCTTTCGTTGAAGTTATTTTTTCCGGTCTGAAGCAGGAAATGTCTTAACAGGGAGAGGTAGAAGAGATCATCTTCATCAATAATTTGAAAACTGGAAAAGATGGAACGTTTAAAAAACTTCAAGTTGTAAAAAATGTAGGAAAACGTTATTAAAAGGGAAGAAGATGGTAGGTGGAGCAGTCAGCAAAAATACACAAATAAACAAAACTTATCTATTTGTATCGTAACTCACAACTCCGTAAAACTTATTTATCGAGTGTTTTCCCTGACCGCTCCCCTGACCATCTTCTCCTCATGTTAATCTACGGTCATTTATTAACGCCTCGTTATTTACGGTCACAATTACTTATAAACATTATTTAGATAGGGTATTTTCCCAAAACTGTTCCCTACAAGGAAGTTGTCCAAGTTTCTGAACAGATAAAATTCTGTTAGGGATGAGTTGGCGAATAAGGTGGATATCCACCTTACATGCGGAAGGACTCCATAAGAGCTCGTTCAGTTTCTTCAGGGCGTTGTCTTGTAAAATTATACCTATATCCTTTCTGATTAACCAACCAATGCAGGTTGTTTTTTTAAAAAGTTTTGGATGCATTATATCAATATTACTGCAATACAATGTGGGTGTGATGGTTTCACTTCTAGGTGGAAAGGTTAAATGAATTATTTTTGCCATTTACCACCAAAAAAGAAACCAATATTTTTTTTGGATACAAATTTGGTTTAAGCATGTTTTCCGGCTTTGTTTTTATTTAACCACTGACTTGTCCGACAACTGCTGTCATATACAATCCACGTTTCATCACATGTGATTAGTGACAGTAGACAGTGAACTGCACGTCTCATAACGCTTCAGCTGCTCCGCTCACTAGGTGAATAAGGTACCCATAGATCTACCTTTTTCACTTTATCAATTGTCATTAAGTGTCTTGTATACTTGTAATCATCTGTGTTGCAAGTCCTTTAACTGTTTGCTAAGGGTTTTCTTCCCGTGTAAACCTAAGTTCAACGTTGTCAATTGCTGGCAGAGGTCTTCCTTTAGGGCTGGTCATTCAAATCTGTGTAATCAATTTTTTTTCAAACCACCGGTGAATGGTCCATTCATAAAAACACCCCTCCTCGCCCCCGAACGCCTTGGTGATCTTTCTCATGTTGCCGAGTGTCAAAGTTAAAACTCATCGAAAAAAAAAAATATTCTATAAAATTGCGTGTTTTCATGGTCATATTTGATGACATAATAAACAAAATGCAATCAATGAGAGGATTAATAATAGGTTCACTATAATCCCACTTTCATATCGAATTTTTGAAATAATAAAAACTGACATATGGTATGGTATAATTATAATTATCTCATTATATAAAATATGTCCATTGAACTTTAATAAAAAAAAAAAATGGTTTTGAGCATTCCTTTTTATAATTGGAATGAACGAATAAAACATACATGAAATAAATAAATAAACAGAATTCGCTTTTCGTCCAAATAATACTTAATCTATTTAGATAGAGGTTTGTTCCTCTTATCGTATCATGTGTGAGATAACCAGAGCCACAACGTCCACTGAAGGACACAAGATAATCAAGGTCACCGCAGTTCTTCAGGCTTCTCTAGTTTTCTTCGAAGATCAGGTTCTTAAAGTACAAATTACAAACCTGAATAAAGCTACAGCCTCTTTTTCTTAGGCAAACGGGTGTACAAATTATTAATGATCGAATAGAATCAGTTTAAATTAATATAAAAAAAAATTAAACTCTGTACCGCCAAAACCCATGTAGGGTCAGGAGTTCAGTACTGTGTAAAAAAGTACTGTTATTAAACCAACCCTTGTGCCAGGAGGTGATTTGGTCAGAATCACGCTCGACCGCCAGATTTTTACCCAATCAAGGGCACCCTATTTAGGAGGCTGGGTGAACCCCAGGAGGGCTCTAGAACCCACAGGAGTTGACTTATGGCTACAGTGTAACAGAAAACAACTTTCTGCTGATTCGAACTCAGGCCCTTGGAGTTATTAGTCACGCACTTTACCCCGTGGATACCGAGCTCCTAGTTTAAATTAATAAGTAAATAAAATAAAAATAATAAACGTTATTGTTGAGATATATAGTTAGTTCTACAGTCTCATTCCGCTCCACAAAAAACCAAAATATATATCTGCATTATATAACAGTTACACCAAATTTGAAAACTTATATAAAATATTCTACAGAACAACAAAATCGGCCAAAATACGTGATTTTATGAGGGATAAGCGATAACAATTTTTTCTTGTTTCGTCAATCATGTTTAATTTCAATCATATTCGGTGGTATTTCAGTTGATATTGTATAAATAATATTTTAAATATAAATTGTACTGTAAATTAATACTAATAAATTATAATTCTTAAATATAAACTGTAAGCAGTCCATGTAGTGATTGGGAAATTATTGCAAAAAAGACACCTAGCTAACTTTTGTTTTCTGCCTCAACTAATTTTATATAAGATTGTAGCCAGTTATTACAAAATTAATTTGAAAGGTAAAATAAAGTTTATTTTATACCATGTACTCTATTTTGTTTCTCATAATTATTCAGATTTTGTGTACATAAATAATTTTTTACAGGTTCACAATGATTTCTAAAATACAGCCTGATATAATATAGCCAATTTATTTATAAAATATCATTTAATAACTCAATAAAGATATTAGACAGATTTGCTTGCAACTATTTTAGAAATTATTGTGAGGCTGCGAAATTGAAAATTAAGATATGCTAATTTAGAACAAATAATGATTTTATAATTATTGATAAAATTATTAAATGTAGGAATGATCATGTTTAAGATATTATTTTACTTTAAGTTTAAATTTGTTTCTAATTTATTTTTCTCTTCTATTTCTTATTTTGTTATCTTTTAATTTATAGATTTGTAAATATAGTTTAAATGAGCTCTATTTTCACTATGTCCAAGAATGTAATATTAAAAGATAAATAGATACAAATCAGAATAAAAAAACTGTATTCTTATTAAAGCTGTTAATTAATAAACTATTGTACATTATGGCCGAAACGAAACTAAATAAATTAATAAATAGTGCAGAAGTGAAATGTGTACCATTTATTATAATTGATATATACAACCATTTACAATAGATACAAGCATGCAATCAATATATATGTATTTATATACATCCATGGTTATATAAACAATATTTAAAATATCCAACCAAAGTATACATACATATTGTTTGTAGATATATAATATATAAATTAATTTTATTTTTATATAAGTACTTTATAAACAATTCAATCATAGTACATTATTATTTTTTTTAATGCTAGTTCACTTCGAGAAAAAAAATTAATTACTTTGAAATTTGTTTAAGTTAATGTCAATAGCATTTTATTCAGTGAACCTCAAAGAAAAAATGTCACTTTCACTAGTTCTAGGGCCGGCTCGCCAATTCATTTTAATTCCAAACCGCAACTCATCAGTGATACTGTGCGGTTTCTTGGTTTTCTATTAAACAAAAAACTAACGAGTACCCAGTTCATATAACCAACTAAAAAGAAAAAAACATAAAGACCAACTATATAGATATACTAAACAGAACGTCCCAACTTTCAATTGATATTAAAATAATAATTCAAAAGATAACTGTCCAAGATATCTTGAACTGTTGGGGAAAGCTGATTTTGCGGCACTCTCATAGCACACTTGTAGTAATCTAAGGTCACACTATGACCTCAATATATCATTATTTTAGACCTTAATCTAACCCAATTATTCAAATTTTATATCAATCGCCCAAAGCCCTGCCTATATTGTCATATTGAGGTATAGAAAACATTTGCTCAACACAACCAATTAGGATCATTGGTAAGATATCCCTTAATAATCCTTAGCTACTTAATTCCTACAATCATTGAAGATTGAAATGGCTTTGCTCACGAAGCCCTTTGGTCAAATTTTCACTTACTACTCGCCTGTGACTACTACAGCCCATTCTAGCCCACCACTAGATGTGACATGACAGTTAAACGCCGGAATCTTATGTTGTTCTGCTTTTCCGTTATACAATTAAGGGAGGAGGGAGGTTAAAACTAATGCATTTCTATATATATTTTTTTTAAATATTTGAAGTAAATATAGTATGAATAAACTCCTTTATCACTACTGCTTATTATTATAAATGGGGAATATCGTTATATTTGAGCCGTTCAGTGCACACATCGATTAACTCCACTTTTTGAAAAATATTAAATTTAAGTGTCAAAGCACTTGGTATAGTCATAACATTTTATATTTATAATAACTTTCCTGAATAATACAGATTAAGACCATTAAACGGAAAAAATTTTTTAGCCATTGAATAATAAGTAATTTATTTCAGAAGCCATTGTGATTAACTCCATACTCTAATGTAAATTGTTTCAACAACGCAATTATTAATTATCGAATTATTTGTTCCGTCCGTGCATTAACGCTCTTTTTTTAAAAACAGCCGAAGCTGCTTTCCCTCTGTCAACCATATTGGTAACAAGGTAACAAAATCATATCGGTAAACAGATAAAAAAGAAGCGCAACAGTTAGTATAACAGTGACCTCGCACCATGAATGTGACTGTATACTTCACCAATATTACATGGACTAAATATTTTTTAGGTCTTTTCAACATTATTCCCAGATTGTTTTTAAAGAAATGAATATTAATATACCCGCTATAATCAAGAAGAGTGAAACTAATAACAATGTGGATGAGGAAAACAGTGATGGTTGTTCAATACGATTTATCAACAGAAAGTCTGGTCCAAGAAGACGTTTATCGTTTTCCTCCGATTCATCTAATTGCAACAGTGTAAATTTCCCAACAAACACATTGATGGGGAGGAAAAGAAGTCGTAATCCTGATAAATGGATACGAAATTTACAAAACCATGTCGGAACAAAAGGTTTGGTATACAGGAATAGGGGAGGAAAAATAATATCTGCAAAACATTTGTCGATATAATATGCAGATGCATACAAAAACTGTAACACTACTGATGATTATTTTTTCGCTATTCTTTCTTATTCATTTTATAGACCGTTAGATGAAAGCTATATCTGTATTTATGTATTCTACATTATATATTTAAATTAATATTATAACAGGAATTTTAGAAAACAATATACAGTACTTCATCGCGTTTCTCAACTTTTTGTTTTAGGGAGTTAATCGATGCGTGCACTGAACGGCTCATTTAGTAATAAAAACAGTTCATCTGGCTAATGCCTCTTGATCAATTATAGAAATTATAGAATTTAGATTAATTAGATCAATTATAGAAATTAGAAATTATTTTTAAACGCAATAGATAATATTGTGGGTTACTGCAAAGTTTTGGCAAATATGAATTAAGTATAACATAATATTCTGGGCACTTAAACCTTAAGGTTAATTTAAAGCAACCGATTGGAGATACCTTGGAAAATTATTAGATAGGCAACTCCAAATGTTTTATCACACCTCCTAACCGCTACTTGAGCGAAGTGCTCCAAACGATAATGTTGCGATAACAAGATTAATAGATTAAGGTTCGTTAAACTTAAGATCCATCATTCGATAACTTATCTGATAATGAAGGGTATTAATACTGTCAATAAAGTTACTGTTTAAAGGAAACAGAGAATCTGCTGAAGCAACTTTACAAAAAGTAAGAACATTTGTAAAACTGAGCGATAAAATTATATTTATGAAACATTGAGAAAGAACGTCGAGGATATAGCGGCCATTAAAGAACGAGAGAACTAATCAAATATAACATAAAATTTATTTATATTATCACATTTTCTTAATGAATACACATTAAGTGTATTATTTTAAATATAATTTATAAATTGTTATCCTCAACATATATTAGCTCTTCTATTCCCTTGTAAAACATGGGGAAAAATAATTAAATTTACTAACAAACGGAAGTATTAAATAAATAGAAACATTGGTTCAACAATAATTTTTTAACCTAGAAAAATAACTTAAAATATATTTTCTACTTAGGCAAATGTATAAAACATTAATGATTTCTGCAAAGATATTGAATCATTGTCAATAATACGTTGACCGCCCACGACGAGATAACTCCTACATAGCGTTCTTGCCTAAGATGCCGTATATTTCCTAGTTTTTTTTTTTATTTCCAATATGTTTGCGGCGTATTGTGGAAAATGGCGATACTACTTTAAAATTAAAGTATAATAAAGAGAGGTCCCTTCCGACTCGTGACAACGTAGACAGTGCTCCCCTGCACACAGCGGATCCCACAACCTACCTTAAAATGCCCTTCAGGCAATGAAAGGATATTTATATTTATTTATTATTATTGTATACATATAAATTATGTTCTGGTTTTTCTTTGAGATAATAAAATTAAAAGAAGGGTGGTGGAAAAATTGTTGAAACAAAATGTTTCTAGAATGATTCGTTGATATATGATTATTATTTAGTTTATTATAATCATACTGTTGATTTTTTTAAAATTACGATCCTACCTAAAGCGATGATATTTCAGATGCATTAAACGATTTTTTCTGTAGAATGGAACCCTGAATCCATTTTTAAGGAGAAATTCACAGCTAATGACAAAAATAAGTGAAATGTTTTACATTTTATTGCATCAACAAGCTAAATTGTGACAGAACCTAATGATCAATTATAATTTGTTCCATTTGTCAAAAAAATAATTATTCTCTTATCAATTATAATTTTTTTAAATTATTTTGTCTTTTTAACCATATATTGTTAGTTGCTAAAACAGTCTACTAGGTTTAGAGAAAGATTCTTAAAAATGTGGGTCGATGGGTCGATCAGTATATTTTTTATTTATCACTTCCTTGATATTAATTTAGAATAATCTAAAAAAAAAAAAAAAAATATTTAAGTGATCTTGACCAGTTGTTATACCACCTGGACATTTAAAGAAAAGGAATAACAACAAACAAATTAATATTATTATTATTTTTTGCAGAATTACGAATTAATTATCGTATGTAAGTTAGAAGACTTTGATTATATATATTTATCAATTATGGTCGGTATGAGCTCACGAATAACAGGCTTGTTCTAATTCCTCAACCGGAACAGTTTCATGTTGATTACAAGCTTCTGGCGTTCTAAACGTTTAGCAGCCTATTAGTTAAGTGTTTCATTTTCTCGCCCTTAGGCGAGATACGTCAGATACAGGATTTTTAAGCAACCGAATTGCATATCTAGTTTGCCGTATTTTTATGTAATACGTTTATTTAGGTTATCTAAATTGCTCCTAGGGGAACGCGGTGTCACTGTTGTAAGGCACGATGCAACTGACTGAGTTCGTATCCGGCTGGGGAGAAAATTGTTTTCTTTTGTTCTACAGAACAAGCTACAGCTGAGAGTTACCCATGTGGGTTCTGAGGCCTTCCTGGGGTCCATCCAGCCTCTTAAATTGGGTAAAAATCTGGCAGTCGAGCGTGATTCTGGCCCAATCACCTCCTTACACCACCGTTGGTGTAGTAACGATACTTCCCTAGAAAGTACTGCACCCATAACCCATCATGGGTTGAAGCGGCACAGATTTTATTTTATTTTTTTAAATTGCTCCCAGAATGTGTGTATTTGATTAAACCCATATATTTAAATCCACATTATTTTTTGCACCATAAAATCGGATTTTTTTTAAGTTAAACTTAAGCTGTGATAGCAAGTAAATATATATATATATATATATATATACACATATAAATGATCTTTATACTATTAAAAAATCAAAATTTAGGGTAAATTAACTTAACTTTTGACAGAAATTAAGAAACAAGAAAGTAGGAAATTTTTTTTAAGCACACTACTCCACTCATTTCAAATGATGCTGAATAGTTCAAATGATATTTAATCCAATGAGTTTTGAGTGTGACAGTAAATTGAACTAATAGCTGAAAAAAACTTAAATAGACTCAATAAAGACATTTTTTGTAATTTAATATTGATGCAAAACTTTTTTAAAATGTTGTTTTTTTTGTTTTTTTTTAATATTTCTGCGTTATGAATTTAACAGTAATAAGCATATCTATAAATGGTTGAAAACTAAGAAATCTTCCTAAGTCTCATTTTTAATATTTATTTTATAATGTTTTATTGTTTTGTTTTTTTAATGAATAAAGAAAACGTTTACATCTTCTCAATTCTGTTTATCTAAAAAAAAACTTAGATAAATAAACTGACATAATCTAAATATGTAAATAATATAATAATTTATTTAAATATATTATATAATCTCTCTCTATATATATCTCCGATTTCATCTTGCCTCGGGTGTGAAATGCTTAACAGTGCCATAATTCTTTTGGATGTAATTAAGTCCTTTGCTTTATCAATCGCCCTATTTCATGGTAGTATAACAACTGGTGAAATCACTTAATTATTTTGTTTATAGGTTATTCTGAACTAACATAAAAAAGTAGTAATTAAAAAATATAATGTTGTAGCCGAACCATATTTCTAAGGATCATTCTTCAAAATTACTGAACATATTTCACTAAAACCTTATGTAAAATTATATAAAACATAAAATGTAATGATCTTTTTCCAAATATACAGACAAAAATTACTTGAAAACATTTAATAAATTTGAGTTGAAGAAACAAAAAATAGTACAAAATAATTTATTTGCCCATATTTCGTCTCAACTCTCAGCGCTTCGTCAAGGTTAAAAAAGATACAAAACAACCAAAAATACGTTGAATATGTAAGATAATGTGATGGCAATAAATTAAACTAAAGTGGGGTTAAAAATTCTGTAAATTTAAGTGAAAAAAGAAATAAAAATATGATTTACACCAATAGTTATATATAGAAAAGAAATAACAGAGTATTAGGTTGAAAATGAACAGGACACGAAATAAAACGTAAAAATTGTAAAGTACATATTAGAGAAACAAAAAAAAAAATTGTAAACACTACTAGACTGAAAATGAAGGAAATGGGATTTTTTTTGTTTATCTCCTCTTGTGAGATTGTGACATGATCGACCGATCTACTCGCTATAATTGTCTGTTTGAAAAGTCAGATAATTAAGGCAACCATGGAGGATGGGTATATAATGCCAAAAGGCAATCCAAGGTATCATTAGCACCCAGCTATACATATAGCATACCACCTATATGTACGTACCAAATACCCACTAACATCATTACATAAGGGTATGAAAAAAAAAAAAAAATAGGATGGGTATCTTATCATGCCATACGCCAAACGAAGATATCAAGTAAATTTGTATATGTATATATATATATATATATATTATGTATTGTATTATATATTTGTATTCTGTAACCATATATAAAAATAAAGAGGTTTGAAAATTAAAAAAGGATGGGAATGGTACCAATTACCAATTTCAATCTTACAGGAGGGTACGAAAAAAAAAAATGATGGGAGTAGAGAGTTTCACGCCGTTTTCCAATTTCAGGCGCTTTCTAAATATTGCTCGATTAAAATAAGTCTCCTCTTCCCTTTTTAATCAAATATTTCAAAAGTGATATGGGAGCGTCGCTGGAGGTCTTAGTGGGGCAGGTCCGGCGGTGAAAGAATGAATAAATAAATAAAATAAAAAAAATATAAATAAATAAACAACAAATCAGAACCACACCTGTTGTGCTGAGAGACAGATAACGAATGGCAAAGGCGGATGTCCCGCATGAAGTAAGAAATACAAGAAAAATATATTAAGATATAAAAATTATAATAAAGTATGGCAACAATTATAATTATAATATAATATAGGAACCACACTTAGAAATTAAATGGTAAAATACGCACTTAATTTTAAAAAATATATATATTTCACTTTTAATATATGGTCTTGGATTGAATGCAAATAATGACTCAGTTCTTCTACATTAGGTATAATCAAATCAAAAAGTTAATTTTAAAAGAGAAGAAGGAAACAAAGATAGAATCTAAAACCTGAGACGAATATCTTAAAGAAACCAGTGCAAAGAGATATAAAAATATATATATTTGAATAGTTGGCTGGGATACTATAAGACGCCCCCAGTGACATTAAAGGCTGAGAAGCATTAATTGCTGTTCCTACTCGTCTCTTCCTTACGTAACTTCCAACCGGACCTTGACGGTCCTTCTCAACTCAGGATTACAACATAACGCCGTATGTAGATTGTATCGCGCTTATACCCCGTTCCCATGCCAGGAATACAAAATTGTATAATCAAACTAACAGTTCTCTTTTTGCTTTTACAATATTTTCCCTATAAGAATTAGTTTACTATACTATAAAAATCAGTGAGAAAGGTATATAAGGGAGATATATTCCCCTCAAAAGACTATAAAAAATAAGATTTTTATACCCGCCAAAATAATTTTGGGTTTTGAGATAAACCTAAGTATATTGAGTAATGCCTTCTACTCAAAAAAATAATACCGCGTACGATGCAGAAAATAATTTCAAATTTGCATTATACATAAATTATTAATTTTTTTTTATTTTACTAAATATAATAATATATGTAAAAAAAAAAGTTTTCCCAGAAAAATAAATAAATAATAGTACAGGAAACGGGAAGAAAATGAGGCATTTATTTCACCCCAATTTTTTTATATGATTTTTTTGTATGATTACTAGTCAAAATTGATGAATCTGCCAAGTAAAGGTAGGGAGAATAAAATATGGTAGCTGCTTCAAAACGTTAAAATAAAAATATTCATACGGAGCTCAATATCTTTAAAATTACAAAAACACTAAAATCCCAAGAGACCATTATTTAAAAAAGAGTAAATTTGCTAAAATATGACCCCTAAGAGAGCTATTTACGTTCAATAGTTCTGGAGATTTAGCTTTCTAAAAAGCAACAAATCATAAAAATGTTAGTAAGTGATTTTTTTTTTGAGAAATCTATATCTCAGGAAGTAGGTGACTTATAGATGTATATTAGCACTCAAATTAAAGCTAGTTTAACGTACTATAAAGTAGTTTATAACATTTACCTTCGTAGGAATAGTAGCTTTCATGATATTTCTTAAAATAAATTGATTTATAGTTGTTCGGACAATAGTTTGAGTTTTGAAAAACTTTATTTCAGAAACCATGGACGTAGAGAAGTCAGTCAGCACTCAAATTAAAGCTAGTTAAATTTATTATAAAATAGTTTATAACATTTATATTTGTAGGAGTAGTAGTTTTTATGACATTGGACAAAATAAATTCACAAAATCTTAATTTCTTGTTGTTCGTATAAAATGTTGATTTTTTTATAAAAATATATCTCTAGAACCATAAGACGTACAAATGTCTGCCAGCACTCGAAATAAAGGAAATTTAACTTACTATAAAATAGTTCATTACACGTATCTTTGTAGGTGTAGTAGTGTTCATGATATTTGCACATGAATTTAAATTTGACAACTGAAAATTTGTTCGAACAACTATCAACAATCAATTTATTTTATCAAATATCATGAAAACTACTACCTCTACGCAGATAAACTTTATAAAATGCTTTATAGTCAATTAAACTACATTTCATTTGAGTGCTAATAGACATCTGAACGTTGAATGGTTCCTGAGATATAGACTTCTCAAAATAAATTCACTATCTCCTGACCCGTAAATAGCTCTATTGGGACTCATATTTTAGCAAAATAACTCTACGTTAGATGACGTTCTCAGTGGTTTTGTAGTACTTGTTGGTAGTTTTAAAGACATAGAACTACAAATGAAAAATTTATTTTTATTAACGTTTTGAAACATCCGCCATTTTTTATTCCCCCGACCAATAGTTGGTAGACTCGTCAATTTCGACTAGTAATTATACATAGTTTGATTAAAGTAATCAAAACTTGGGGTTAAATAACTGTATTTTTTCTCCTCTTTTGTTCTATAATCTTTTCAATTAAAAATCAATATTATTAATAATATAGGACGCTAAAGAACAAAACCCTGTAGGATTTTTATACTGTGTAGTTTTGAAATATCCATCGCTGATTATATTAGCATGTTAGTACAAATAATTTAATATAGGTACATTATGGAAAAAAGAAGAAATAAAATTGCCGAAAAAATCAAATTAAATCAATATAATTATATTTTTCGGCAATTTTTTTAGTAAAGCTAGTAGAGAGACTGGCTTCCTATAGTTTGGAAATATGATACATCCTTTGTCGAATATTTAATTAGGGTTAGGCGTGAATAAAAGATATAGCTAAAAATTATATAAAGTTTTTTTCTGAGGTAAAGAAAGTATTTTAATTCTTCCTAAATTCACTCAGCCCTAATATATGTACTAGAACAAGGCAGGGTATTTAACCACATTTAGTGGGCCAACCCTCCCCCTAACCTCCTGGAATACCTACCTACTTCTTACATATCGCATGCAAAACAAATACAAAATATATATATATATATATATATATATATTCAAATTATCACTCAACAATAAACTAATATACAAAACAGTAATACGTCTAATAATAACTTATTCTCCTGTCTGGAGCTACTATACTTGCGACTCTAACAACTAAAAATTGAATGTCATTCAAAACATCTGAATGAAGATAGTAAACAATCATCCTCGGTACACAAGAATTTAAGATGATTAAACAGTACATATACTTCCTGACATAACGTTTTCTCTCTTACTGCCATTTCTGACAACCCGTTCATACAAAAAAACAAAAGTGTACGGTAATAGACAAAATGTGAACAAACTATATTCTTCGTTTCAACAAAGTGTATTGATTACTTATTTCTTCATTAATCGTAATTCAAGTTTATTCATTTTAATTTTTTGTGTAGGTATTTTAAAAAGTTTTCCACTGTTAAACTAAAAAAAAAAAAATGTAAAAAATGAAATTCAAATCACTGTATCATGCAAAAAGTATTTGAACCTTAACATTTACCAGGGATCAATTCTAGACTATTGGCAACTTTTAATAAATTATAAAAAAAAAAATATATAAAAATTTAATAACAATATGCACATAAATAAAACAGAAATTCTAATAAAATTTAAATACTAATTACTGTTATTATTTTAAGGCATCTGACCAGCAAAATAGTTTTACCCTAGACCCCCGGAAATACCTACCAACGCACAGGCCTGCCATAAGTGTTAAGCCAAATAAGGCAGTGTTCAATGATTAGAATACCATATGTTTGACAACCAGTTAGACTCAGAGCCTTTCAAGTACTCCTGCGGATTTTTTTATATTTATTAATTTTTAAAATTAAAATTATTTATAAAAATACGATATAGTTTATACTTTTAACAGCCGTTGGCAACACTATATGTACTGTTAAAGTGATTGCGTAAAAAAAAAAATATATATATATATATTTCCAGTATCTAACTAAAAATAAAATATCTGTATGAAACATATTATTAGGAACAAAATAAAATGTAAAGTAGTTTGTGAAATACAATAATTAATATAAATACTTCATTACCATTAATTTATTTACTTTATTCTTTTTTATTTCTTGCACTTATTTTACAAAATAATTGCTTTTTATAGAACATTTTTGTAAGTATATTGTTTGTTTTTTTAATTTAAATTATAATTATAATTTTAAATACATTTTATAAACTTTATTAAAAGTTAAAGTAAAAAGAAACTTGTATTGACTAAGAAATTACTATCGTAAATATATCCTAATACTATTTTTATATATTTATTGGCAACAATTATAATTTAAATTAACAAGAAATAATAAATATTTTATAATATAAATTTCAATACAGTTTCATAGTATTAGGTATAATAAAATATCTAAAATTGTGACTATATGTTTAAAAACTTTTTGTGGTTCTTAACAAGAAAATGAAATATCTATCGACTACAATAAATGACTTAGTATTCCTGTATTCAAATCGTCCCAAATATCTTGATATGACATTGGGCACTAAGCTACATTAAAAAGAAATGGTAAAAAAATAATTTCAGGTTCTCTGGAAGAGTCAAAAAATAATATCTATTGGTTCCACGGAAGAAAATAAAATATATCTGTCTACAACAAGCAACAAATATAGAACCATGTCCAAAAACATATTAATACGTAATAAATACAATAAGTAAATATGTTGTATGTTTCATTTACACTTGAAAATTTTGGAAAGGAACCACCCATTGGTGATACTTCAAGCATTAATTTAAATTATAACGTCTCGTGGCCATCTTCTTTTCAGACGCCTCGAAGGATTATCAGGGATTGTTAAGGATGAAAAGACGCATATCTGTTTTGGGCCAAATCTGCAACGATTGGGATGTTAATGTCTTTGTGGGTGAGTTTTTTCTAATATTAAAATAGTTGAATGCAAACTATTTGCAATGTGTTCAAAATAATAAACTCATTTTTATTTAATGTTATATTAATTTTTAAAAAAATTAGGAATACGTAGATTTATCACTAAGAGTTTATAGTAAAATATTGTAGTTGAAGCTTTAAAATTTATTTTAAAAATCGAATTACACTGTTTAAATAGCTAAAGCGTGAACAAATGGATGTTTGTGTATAAAACATAATTCTCATAAGGCTTTTGAATTAAATGAAAAAAATATAATATTAATTGACAAGAATATTAAATTCTAAATTGAAACAATGCCAAAGTATTATTAAAAAATAGAATTAAACTATCTTAATAGCTGTGGCGTGAACAAATGCATCACCAATTTCAATCTCAATGATAATGACAATTAATCGTACCATTACGCGGAAAGATTAATCATAATTTTTTTTAATTCTACTTTTTTTTGCAAGTTAGATGACTAATATTCCAAGTCATTTCAAAAAGAAAATAATGATAATAAATACAAAAAAAATGACAAAAGTAAATAAAATAATATTAAACCGTTAGTCTACTATATAAGAGAAAGGTATATAAATGGTAAGCAATATAATCTTTTTTTCTTTTTTTTAAATATGAATTAGCTACTTTTTAAAACAATAAATATAAATAAGAATAGGAAAGTATAGGGAAGGATGAGAAGTGATGCTGACTAAACACTACTAAACTTAGGCAATAAAATCATAAGGAACTTTAATGAACTTTATAATTTTTTATGAAGAATGTTACTACGATTTTTAAAAAAAATTCTGTATATCTAGGAGCTACATTAAACCAACTTTCAAACTTTAGGCCTGAAAAAAAAAAAAATGAATTTGAAAAACAAAATTGTTGATTTAAACTAGAACAGACGTAGTTTGTTGTGGTATAGACTGTATTTTTACAGATTATCGTGATTTTTTTTTTTGTGTATGTAAAAATTTATTCCTAGATAACGTTACTACAAAAAAAAAAAAAAAATGAAATTTCTAAAAATGGAATAAGAATGCTTGAAGCCACAGATAATATTGATAATTGATTTGTATTATTCATGTCATTATATCATCCATCATCTTAATTATGACATAAATTATTATTTTATTATTTACTGGTCCCATAGACCAACAACTAAAACTTCTACGCCACAGAAATTATAGATAAGTTATTTATAACAAAATATTGCCTTCTAGAAGAGTGTACACAAGGGATTTTAAAGGAAGCGAATTGCATTCCTTTTAACTACTTGAAAACATCTCTACCTGACCGAAGGTAAGTGTCGATCGTCAATGCAAACACAGAGCGAGAAGTGTGTAATCTGAGTGCATTCAAGTTTTGCACAATGCATACTAAGTTTTCTTTTGTATAAGATTTTTAAACGGGGCCTTGGCTACCGTTACAGATGTTCCGCTAATCAAAACAAAATCTCACTCAAGGATATCTTCACATACTCTAAGTTAGTTATAAAGAATTAAAATATTTTTTTAATTTCCGTTAGCTAACAGGTTATATTTATAATGCAAAATAGTTTCAGGTATCCCTTTCCTGTTTATAGGCAAGCCTGGCAAACATACAATGGTGAAGTCAGTTTTATATACAAACATTGACTTGCTTGTACTAACTAGGCAGGTAATTATACAACTAGATAACGGTTTGCCGATTTATATCATGATAAAATAAACAAATCATTTATAAATAAAATAATAAGTAAATATTAATTTTGGGGCCAGTAAAACCTGGAAATACCATTACGTAAGCCTTCGATGGGGGCACAATACTATTTAACTTTACTTTGTAAATGTTTATGTTAAGATGTTTATAGATCTGGTAATAATTAGTGCTTTATATGATTATATTCGTTTTCATAAGGTACTGAATATGCAAGCAATAATTGAGATTCACTTTACTTGAAAGATTACATACAACCTTTAAAGTTAAACCAAATATTTTTATAATTAGGCTAAATTAAGCTATCTGCCAAAGAAACCAGTCCAAACTCAACTTGGCCAGTTTGGTTTTGGAAATCCCAATTAGTATTCATTTTCTTTCGATAAAAGAAGTAATTTTATTACTTAACAGTGCCTGCTTAATATCATTATTTTATTTGACATAATTATGTTACAGTTGTTTACATAATTAATAACATATTATTGTCATTTTATTTTAACCAATGAAGTATAAAATGAAATTATAGAATTGTTATTACTTAATTTACTTTTATATTATTATTATAATTTAACTATATTATCTCAATATGAAAAATAAATGAACAACATAAGAGAAAAAGTGACATTGCATTGTAAGAAAGTTTAAAAAAAAAAAAAAAAAAAATCCAATTTATTTAATTTACAGTTGTAGAAATAACTATTTTATGATTGCGGTTATTATTCAATCTTTAGTATCCGCTTCAAGATCATTGTGGGTATCCGACAATCAAATCATTTGTTTACTCTGAGACAAATGATTTTAACGTTGCAAAATTAATGACAGGATATCGTTCCAATCCAACCGATGATAATATCAGGCATGTTTTCCTTCAATAGCGATAAAAACCTCGATATCTGTGCAAAATGTTTACTCAAGAAACATTTTTATTTCTGCAGTTTTAAAATATGATTGAATAGTATTTATTATTCTGGATTAAGAGACAGGCCTAAAATAAATAAATAAATGTTTTATAGCTTGATCGTGTTTTTTTTCTTTTCAATAATAAAATTAATTACACCTAGACAAACTTATTAAAAACAATAAATATTTAAGCTTGGTTTAATACTAATTAAAAGAATAATGACATTTTTATTGCAATCCCAACATTTTATTACAATATTAATTAAAATCACTTCAGTAATAGATTAATTTAAAGGAGTCCTGAGCCTAACCTAAATGAAGGTATGGGTTATTTTGTTGCTATCGACCTTGGTCCCCTCTCAAGATCAACGTGCATTGAAACCTCCAACGAACAATATATCTTCCCTATAGGCCAGCAACAAACCGAGACAGACAAACCAAAATATTGTTGTGACTTACTGAAGGTTTGTTGAAGACGGCCCTCCTCCTCGCGGCCGGAAGGGACGGCATCGCTGATCAGACTGCAGAGCGGGATTGGAGCGCCACTGTCGCTCCTTTGTCATTGGTCAGCTTCTGGACCAATACGATCAATCCCCTCCAGTCAATATTTAAATATTTTATACATCTATCGAGCCTTGTTTATCAATACGGTATGTTGGGGGTAAGGCATAGGTTATTGGAGATAGTATGAGTAATAGCAGAGCTATAAATATTGCATTTTAAAATATCATCATTCTGATTTAAAGCAGATTACATTTGTTTCCTGGAAAAAAAAATATCTAAAAATTACGATCTCATAATTAATTTGAGTTTTGGTCAATTTTAGCTAAGGTTAAACTTCAAGATTTGTTTTTTAAAATCATTATTACTTATAAATCCAATATTAAAAAATGTCCTGTTGTATTAATTACTCTCCTCTGAGCATGTTGCATCTAGTGCAATAATATGAGTAGCGACTTTATTTATAAATATTAATGATCGATTGATAGAAAATAAATGACTCGTTATTTTTTATAGTAATATAAAACAACTTTTTTCATAATCGAGATATTAAAAAATGGAACATCATATATAGGGGTGTGATGTACTCCTATACTTTAATGTTCCTCTTCTGTTCCAGAGCCTTCCCCGTCCTTTCTTCTACCCTAAATGTACTACAAAATCTTCTTTTCCATTTCATAATAATAATAATAATAATAATGTTTATTTATTCTGATATAAGTCTCTTTAGAATAATATAACAGACGCTAAAAATGGAAGTAAAAAACATAATAAAAATAATAAATTGGATAACAAAAATGCATCAATATTAATAAACAAAAAACAAGAGGAAATTTATTTTTGCAAAACTACAATGTTTAAATAAATATTATAGAAATACGTTGGTATTAAATATAATGAAGTAATAATAATAAGGAAATTAAATAAATTTAATCTTATTCTTGCGGTATCTCCAACCGTGTTTTTATCACTTGTAGTTTATGTGATATGGTGAATCATCTCCTTTCTTGTTCCTGGATTCTTATTCAAAAGAAATACATGAAAGCAGAGTAAATCCAGAAAATCTCGGTTGAGTTAGAGCAAGAAAAAACAACTTAGTGGGGAAGCGACTCACTAAATGAGAAAGAAATTGAGAGAAGAGAAGAACGACCTCCTACCCCCCCCCCCCTACCTGATAATTGGGAGACAAATAAAAACAAGAAATACGACAATGAAGTGTATTGTATTAGAGAGGCATTCCGCAACGAGAAACGATCACGTAAGTGTTAACTAGGTTTGTAGAAACAGGAAATCTACATTAATAAACATTTTCGTGAAATTATTTTTTATAAATATAGTCTTTTAAGATTACAGAAATGTCTCCTTTGGGGCAGGATAATAAAACGTTTGGGAAAATCATAATTTCTTCAATATTTGACGTTGGAAATTTTCGCTCGGGTTTTCAAAGACCGATGTTATCGTTTTGAAATATAATATAATATAACAGAAATATATATTTTTAATTGGTTTACTATGCTATTGAAAGAAAGCTAAAAAAATAAATACAACTAGACAATAAGCAAAATATCGGGTGAATTAGAAATACAAATGAGAACAGATTTACTGGAACAAAGAAATTCCAATTTCCAGTGTTAACAATCCCTGATAATCCTCCGAGGCGTCTGAAAAGAAGATGACCAGAGGACCTTCTAATTTAAATTAATGTTTTAAGTACCACCAATGGGTGGTTCCTTCCCAGGATTTTCAAGTCTACATGAGACATACAACATATTTACTTATTGTATTTATTATTTGTACAGTTGTAAATCACATTAAATAAATAAAAAGTTATCCGATTACGGTACTACCAATGGGTAGTTTCTCGACATGCCTGTATCATACCATTATGGTCACACGTCAAATTTACTTCTTGTATTTTATATAAAGTTGTAAATGTCAATAAATAAATTTTAAAAAAAGTTATCTGCAGTCACATTTTCGGAATTTCGGCTAAGAAAAAGATTAATAACTAAAACTGATACTTAATAACCACTGATGGAAATTGAATAATTGTAAGATTCATCATTGAACAATCAGTCACCTTTATATATCGAGAATAAGCAGTCCAGCAATATAGTTTGAGACAACTAATCAGCAGGTTAACTTTTCTCCACAATCTTTACGCGATTTCACAACCACCAAGTGTTCCACGCTGTCAACGCGAAGCTATTAACGTCAATGGTTCCATGTTATCTCTTACGATGAAAATAATCAACAGTACTGCTATTATAACAGCACTGTTATTGTGTTACACTTTATGGACTTTATTATAACTTGTTTTTACATTGTAAAATTTACCATAAAAACATAAGATAATGTTATTCTGTTAAATTAGAGCAAGTTTATTTATTTATCATAAAAATCATTATTGAAGAGTTTATTCCAAATAATTTCAATATTCAGAATCTTTTCAGTTCTTAAAGATCTCAATTGATTCCATAGCTCTTTCACGATGTTTTCTTAACGTATTTTCTAATTATGCATTTCATTTTTATAATTTTCTTTTTATACCAGATCGGCCTGGTGGGCCTAACATGGTTGAAATAACTTATATTATATATATGTTTTAACAGTTGATTATGAGGGGGTATAGTCATACAAATGACACACGTAACTACATACAATGTTCTTAGTCAAAGAAAAAAATAATAATAAAATAAATAGATAAGAATAATGCCTCTTAATAAAAGAGGAAAGTAAAATTAATAACAAAAAATAATGATATTGGCACACTTAAATAAAACAAACAATTGTCTTCTAATAATAAAAAGAAACAAGTTAATTTGAAAAAGGGAAGAGAGAAGAAAAGAGAAAAAAAAATAATAATGAATAAATAAAATAAATAATAATAATATGTAAATAGAGGTAGTGTGACTATGAATTAATTTTATATTTATTAAAAATTTATAAAAGAATGTCCTGCAGCAGTCTGGGCTTCAGTCTTCGGGTTGAGGTTGGGTTTCCCAGGTTGTAGGTCACTGCTCCTTTCACTGTCGGCAACTGGGAGTGGAACTTCATGACCCGTTTTTTGATATAATCCTCTATTGACTCCACTTGTAATTCGCGATGCAATTGGCTATTTCTTATGAACCAAGGAGGATTTACTGCGATTATGCATTTCATGTTAGCAAGGTTACTTCTAGTACAGGTGATTCACGACCGTGGGAAGAAAAAACAAATACTCTTCTATTGATTCATTTCATAACAATGGAGAATGTCCATTAAAATAATTGAATATAAACGATATAGTGCGTGGGTAGAAATGCGCAATAGAAATATCACAATAACAACATTTAAAAAGTAAGGACATCTCCAAAACGGTAGATCTGATTGATTGCCTAAGATTTCTTCAGATGGCTTGGAACGTACCATACTTGTTTGATTAATTGCTACCATTTTTGTGGGTAAATGGTTTATCAAAAAGTGGGCGGAAGAAAGCATTCCAAATATAGAAACACCATTAATAGTAATACGGAAATATCGCAGTTGACATAGTGGCCAATTTATGCCGTGTTATCGTTAATCAGACCTTATGAGTGGGAATCAAGGACACAATTGTGATACTACAACTGTATAACATCATATTATACATATCATCATAATACATACAAATATTGTTTAGTAAAATATCATATAGTCCTAAAAAATACCATTATAATTATAATACGTAGGAGTAGAAGAATTATATATATAGAATTAGGAATAATAATTATTTCCACTTTACCATCATTCCTGAGACATGTCACATAAATAATTCTTATTTTTCAATATCGTTCCTTTAGATTCCTTTTTGAAAAAGAAAAGTTTGTAATATACAGTTAAAAATTTTTTTTAAATTTAAATAAGTTTGCTGTGGTCCGAAATCTTTTACCAGAGTTACATGAGGAGTTTTCCAGTTTTGAAGGGGTTTGATTAAATAATTATTTTGGGATCACCTCACGCAGTTAAGTTAAATTTTTATTGTAAATGTTGATTTATAACACCAATTTGGGAGAAGAATTTAAATTTTAAGATAAACCGTATGTTTTACATGTATAATTTTAATATGTAGGAAAAACGTATTTTTAAGAAATGGATACATTAACTTTTAATAAAAAAAGGAATTTATATTTTTCAAGTTTTTAAATAGGACTATCTATTGTTAATCTTTTACTCTACCAATCGCAAGAACTTTAGTTTATCGGCAGAATAGTTCGTATAAAACTCAAACTACATATTTAAATAATACATTTTTTAAATTTTTATATTCGATGGTAAAAAAAATTTACTTCCATACCTGTAATTCCAGGCCCTAACATGACAATTGTATAGTGCTTGGCATTTGTATAGTTTTGGGAATTCATAAATAATAACGTTTTCAATAGACAATACTTCCTTACCCATCCTAATTTTTAAAATATTCAATAATTAAAAATAATTATTTATTCATTATTATAAAACAGACGTAGTGCAATATTAGATCTAAAGCATTCTAATAACGTTTGCTTCTTTCTAGTAAACGACGTCAATGATCAATCTAATTATCAAATTATCTTTAAGAACATTTATTTATATCAAAAAGAATACATTTTTCAGTAAAAATAAGTGTTAATTTAAAAACGTAATATTAAATAAAAAAACGGAAATGTTCTCAGGGGAAAAAGAGATTTATCAATATAAATCTTATATTAAGAAAGGATATACTATTATTATATTAAATTACATACTTCACAATTTATTTATTTAAAAAATATATATATATATTTTTTCCTTAAATCAAAGTAATAAACATTTAAAAAAAAAATTAATGTAATATTTAAACAACTTTGTAGAACTTGTTAAAGTAAATTATAGTAGATATAAAATTGAACGGGGTATAATCTTTTACGAAGGAACTGATAGGAATCTTACTGAATGGTGGGTGTTGTGAGCACATCCATCAGAAAGAAATCTCCATGAACCATCGAGATTAAGATTTCTAAGATATATCATCGAAATAAGTAATGTGAAAAAAAAGACAGAGTAAACCATAAGAATGTGAGAGGTAAACACGGGTGGAAATATTTTCACGAAGCACCAACTGGTTAAAAGTAGTACGTCAGGTAAATTTTATAATATTTAACCAAAGGCTCAAAACCGAGTTATTTGGACTCAAATCGTTAAGCAAAAAACCCTCAATTCCACTTAATCTTTCGGTTAAGCAAATCTCCAAATAAATATTTAAAAAAGAGTGAGAATTAAATCTCTTTAAAGCCAGGGCTGCAAGGTCGGTATAATGTGCGAATCCTACAAAGAAATGAACTAAAAAGGATAATTTTATTTTGGATTAAAATCCCTTAAGATTAATTACATAGTTCAGACTTAATGACCATTTATTTGGCAAAATATTTACAGAAGCTCGAAATTTAAATTACATTTAAAATTATATAGTAGTGTTAATGTTTAATAATAATAATTTATTAATTTTTTTATGGGGCAACCCCAGTACAAATAGAGTTAGCCTGTAAAACACATAAAATAAATAATTGCAATAATTTTACATAAATGGTGAGTTAAAAATCGTTTATACAAACTACTAACAAACAATATACCCAAGCTAGGCAAGGCTATCTACATTCGTAAGAATACATACACTTCATATTTAATAAAAATAAAAAAAAAGAAGCTATACATCCTAATGTGACGTTAGGAAAAGGTTCTGTGTCACACATATAAAAAAAAGTTGAAGATATAATCCTGAGGGTAAAGAAAGAAATTCATACAACTGATTGTGGTTAACATTGCTAGGATTCGGTTCTCATAATACGTAGGGAATTTGTCAAAAAATGAAAACAATCCCCCAGTACCGTTCCATCACAAACTGGACAAAGCTTTTGTGAGGCCAAAGAATATTTGTATGGACCAACACTTAGAGTAATTGCATATTTACTTGAGAGTCGTAGTTGGGAATTTATTCTCAAGTGAGTTATAGGTAGTTTTGAGGAGTATCCGTTTTAATTAAGACCCTACCGTACCAAGGTTTATAGGTTGATTTTCGTAATAACAAGAGGTCTTTATCCTTGACGAATTCCCTATATCTATCAAAAATCTCGCTCATTCTAATTTTTATACTTACTGGATCATAAAGAAGTATCGGGTCATACATTCCGAAGCTCTCCAATATTTTTCTAATCTGTGTTATCCAGTCATATAGCAAGCTCAGTAGGTTGTTACTGGCTAGCTGCAGTAGCTTTAAATAACATTGTTTCAGCCAGCGGGTACAACTTATGTGAGTAATTGCATATTTACTTGAGAGTCGTAGTTGGGAATTTATTCTCAAGTGAGTTATAGAGCAGCTGATTTTCAGGTAGTTTTGAGGAACATCCGTTTTAATTAAGACCCTACCGTACCACGGTTTATAGGTAGATTTTCGTAATAACAAGCGGTCTTTATCCTTGAAGAATTCCCTATATCTATCAATACTCTCCCTCATTCTAATTTTTATACCTACTAGATCATTAAGAAATATCGGGTCATACATTCCGAAGCTCTCCAATATTTTTCTAATCTGTGTTATCCAGTCATATTGCAAGCTCAGTAGGTTGTTACTGGCTAGCTGCAGTAGCTTTAAATAACATTGTTTCAGCAAGCGGGTACAACTCATGTTAAGTATTTTTATTAGCCAGGACAGAATTTGCTTTAAAACGTGATATTCCACAGGAATGAGCCACTTCTAGTCTTACTATAAACATAGTAGTGTTAATGTTGTAGCTATAATTATTATACAGATCGGCGGTTGATCATAAACTAGGTGTAGTTTAAAGAAGAGAAAGGAGGTTGTTAGGCGACTAGAGATGGGAGAGAATTCTAGAAGGAGACTACAAAAGAATAAAGAAGGATTTACTGAAGGTAGTTCTAAAAGAGGGTTTATAAAAATCAATTCGTTGAGATCTTGTATTTAGTAAAGAGTAGATGGACGTAGAATGATAATATCGAGGATCTAGGTAGGTTTTTAGTTTTAGAGACTTAGAAAAGAAAAACACCAAGAGGGTACTGCTGTTCCAATAATAAAGCGACTTCAAATCGTTATACCAGCAGGAGACATGAGAACGCCTATACTAGGGAACCCGAAGATGAAGTTTATGAGGAAATCAGACAATGGGCAACAGTTATAGTGCTTTTAGTTAGGGTATGCTAAAGAAAAATTAGAGTGGACTGTATTAGTTATGATAATATTCTAGAGGAAAATAAAAAAGTGGAATTTGCGGTCTTTCAGGATCAGACGACTCTAGATACGGTTCCTATCCTGACAAAATTAATTTAAAGAAAACAATAAGAACTAAGTTAACATATGAATACGTATCGTCAGGTCATTGCTACATGAAGACCAAACGAGTCCGTCTCAGATCATACCGGTTACACCAACTTTTATCATCACCAGTACTCTCACTAAGGCTCAAACTCCGAATTTATAAAAGCATTTTGAGACCAGCACTTCTATATGGTGCTCCACTCTTCACCCATCTCAGAGAAGGGACACAGGGCAATCCACAACGCTTCCAAGATACAGTGTTGCGGAAGATTGTGCTGCCAACATCGCTGAAGAAGATGAAGCCAGATCATCTACACGAGCTCTTCGAACTACTAACTGTGCCTGAGTTCATTCAACGCAGGCATATAAAGTTTTTTTGACTCTGTACGGCACCAAAGAAATCCACTGTTCAGGACCCCTACACCAGCGCCCCCTCCGGTGCGTTGGCAAAGAACCTGATAAAAAGTCAGAAACGACGTACCAATTTAGGGAATAAGTTTTTTTTTTTTTTTTAGTTTAAATTTCAAAATTAATGTGTGCCCCAGCACATTATAAAATTCGAAGATCGCCCACTACAACAAAAATACAAGTCAAAAACTCCTTAAAATATAGGCCACTACAGAAGAAACAGTGCAGGACTAGAATATATATTCATGCTAAAAACCATACATGAAATTCAGAAATAGGGGTTATGAAAAAACAAAACAACATATGGAATTTAGAATAAAAACATAGTATGTATTAAAAATTTAACAAAGATAAAAACATGTGAGATTAAAATAGCCTAGATGGGATATCACAATCCCATCTCAACTTTCTAATAAAATACTGCAACAGATGGCCACAATAGATAAGCAAGACATCTCCTGCTTATATTTTTATTACTAGTTCTATATATTGGGCCTTACATAATTACAGTGAACATTTTGTTAGTTCTTTTATTATTTGATAATGAGGGGGGCAAGTAAACTATCATGGAAAAGAAACTATTTACAATGCTATAACCATTAAACAATTAGAAATAATAAGGATCAATTTATAAAAAGTTAAATTAGTAAATAAAACAATAATATTTATGTAATTAAAGAATGAAAGAAATTTTTTAAAAAAATGTATTTATTGCTATTTACAACTGTACATACTTAGCCGCCCGTAGCTCAGTGGTTAAGACACAGTCCTACCAATTTGAAGTCTATTGGCGGTGTCGGTTCGAATCCGGTCTGGGAGTTGACTTTTTTCATTGAGTGGCGGTCCCACAAAATGAAAAACTTTGACCCCCAACCATGGTTAGGCAGTATAGGACATATTAAGGTCTTTATGTATGATTTTATTTGTGACAAAGTAAGGAGCATTGAGAATTTTACGAAGGATTTTAGATTGTAATATGAGAAGAAAAAAAACCAATGATATTTATAGAATTAATAAAATAAATAACTGACTCAAACGATAATTTAAGAGACAAGAAAGAAAAATAAATAATAATAAACAAAATTGACATAGAGTTTATAGCAGAATGTCTTGCTATAAATGTCCAAGTGATGGGCTTTAGACTACTGTGTAAGCCACTGCACCCTTAACTGTTGGTAATTGTAACTGGATTTTTTTAATTAAATCATCAATTGACTCTAATTGTAGTTCGCGATGTAGTAGTGATGCTGACAGACCTTGAATGAATTTAACATATTTATTTGAACGGGCCCATATAAATGTCTACAACTTAAGCGAAATATATAAAAGTGGGTCAAAAGGATTCGGTAAAGGATTCAATTAAATCTGCCCAGATAAATAGAGCACAAGGACTAGAGGCAAGAAGGAGGGAACTGTGCCGCCTGTCAGCTGGGATCCTGTATGTGCATAGCGTCGCTGCCAACTGGCCCCGGGTCGTTGACTTGGCGCCCCCGCGCCCACCAACCTGTTTGCACCACCTAGTCTCTTTGCTCCTTTGCACCACTAAATCAATCAGAGCATCAGCTTGATGGGTCGCTACCGGTCCGGGTACCGTAAGGTCCTCAAACTTCCTGCGAGTGGTATTGTCCCAACCTAGATGAGTCCTCCGTATATTTGTTAATTTTATTCTTACAGAACAATAACATTAATAAATAACGAACCGGAACACCGACAACACAGGCCAACAAACACTTCCGAACCAAAAAGGATAGATGAACATTCCACATCTACCAAACAAAATTCTCCCATTTACGTTTTAGTAGACTCCGAACTCTCAGCCTGATTACTTTTTAAGTGACGCGTACGCAATCCGGCCCAACACTTTAGCATGCCAAGCTATTAGTTCAATTACATTCACCAAGCTCAGGTCACGCGATTCCAGACCTCTCAATTCTCCTGTCAGCTTATCCTTTGACAAACTTCTTAATTGATTAAAGGCTGTAAACACTTCACCACTATAATGAACGCATTTATTATAGCTCCCAGAGGAGAAAACCTTTAAAGTGATCAGGTTGTGATTAGAGTGACCAGTTTAGAGTCAAAATTGTTCAATCTGCCAATCACCGTTAGGGGGATTAAAAGCTCTTCTAGAAGTTACAAAAAATTCATTTTTAAGTAAAAACATTATTGGTTATTTTTTATCAGAGTTATACAACAATTAGGAATGTCATTAAAAAGTAGATATTGTATTTAAGGTTCAACTAAATCTTAATTGGTCATAGATATTCATCAAAATAAATTCACAAAATGCTGATTTTTCGTAATTTGGAAAACTACATCTTGTGGACTAATCAGTGTAAATAGATCTATTATGGCTCATAGTTTAGAAAATTTACTCTACTTTAAAAAATGTTCTATTAAATATTTTTGTGTTGTAGGTAGTATAATATTGAAAGAATGTTGATTACTGAATGAAAAAGAAAAGTCAAAAAGTCATGCACCTTAAATACTTTAATATCTATATTTTAAGGACATTTACTCAACAGTTTGTGTGACCTAGGTGTTCAGTCCACGGACCTGATGGTTCAGGTTTGGAGGAGAATAAGATAGAGGGGTCACTTTCATTGGGTGAAAGACCCAGGAAATTACTACCATTAGCGCCACCAATAGAGAAAAAGGCCAACCAGAGATGATTTGGGGGACTAATTCCTTACTGTTTGAACCTGCGGACACTCCGTGAACCTCTGGGCTGTACTAACTTAGTTAGCAACTAACAGACAGCCCTTGGCTAAGGATGTCTCTGAGAAGAGACAATAGATCATGGCCCAGGAGGCACACAACCCGGTGGTCTGCCGACCCTACAACCTGAAATCAGCACCAGCAGCACAGATCACATACTAGGTGACTCATCTCATTTGGGGCTCACAGCAAGTAAGCAAATCATCTACTTCATCTTCTAACACGAAATGGTGCCGCATCATTATCATCATCTTATTTCAGCTATATCACTTCCCAAAATCTAAATTCGTTCTAACTCACTAATTATTATGTATATGTACTTTTCGGCCTACCCTCTTCCCAAATCATTTATCTTTTTCACAACATCTATACTTTAAATCTTTTTTTTTTATCTTCAATCAACCCCTTCTGAAATGGATTACTTAAAGTCGATCCTTTAATAAGGATAAAGTCACATTACTCCCCAATAAACCAGATAGGGACTATTTGGTCAAAACACTAGGTATATATTGAGATAAGAACTGAGTAATTTCGCGACAGAACACATGTGGGTGTATGAAACTCCACGAGCTTGTATAGAAAAAAAACTTATATACTGTCTAAGTTTAATAATTGTACTAGATAAATATATTATAGAGGAATATACTTCAAGACGAAGCTACATTTCTAAGAAAAATTGACAAATAAAAGATCAAGAAAATAAGAAATTGTTTTTTTCAGAAACTCGGTGTAGAATTTAGAAAAGTATATTAGTTTTCAGTTAGTCTTCAGAAGAAAAAATATATTAGTTTTCTATTTATATAAATTTAGGTGTTTTTATTATTTTTTCTCTCTCTATTTCTTAATGTAAATTTTATTTTTATGCTTTATAATTTAAATATAATAAGTTAATCTTGAACTAATTAAAATATTAACTCAATTTTGACCAAGTAGGGAGATAGTGATAATTCTTGAAGGTCATTTATGTAATAAAAATTAATAAGTAAATATAGAAGAAGATCGCGTGAACATCCTAGAACTCGCTTCATAATCTATATCAATGCAGTGGTGTTCGAACATATACAGCACACCACGTCAATGTAACAATTTTCAATTTTTTTACTTCAAATGATGAGTGTAAAACTTTGTGAATCACATCTTTCTGCAAACTACTACCTATTATCTTTAATAAACAACGTGGGGGATAAAATTGGAATTAAAACATTAAAATTAGTTTCCAATTTCAAATAATAGTTTACATTTATTTTATTTTTATGTGTAAAAAATGAATAATTAATTTAAATATATTTTACATGAACTACATCAGCAAAATAAATTGATTTTTCTTCTTCTTTTTTTTTTTTTTTTTTTGCGGCACGTTAGACTTTGGAGTATCTTTGGCCGCATGCTGTGACCCAGGGGGACAAGTTAAACGATTTACAAGGGAGTTATACAGGAGGGGTATGCATAATGTTGTGTTGAATGTAAAATTTTTTACCATGCTAAATGTTATAAGTATAGGATAATTAGCAAACCTATTTAAGGTCATGTTAAATGCAGAGAGCTCCTAGCAGATTTTCTGAGTAACTTGTTTTATAACCTTTCCTTCCAAAACTTCATGTTATTGTTTACTTCTAAGTTTTGATTAAAGTAATTTATTAAAAAATGCCTAAAGTGGATGTTGGGTGAAAGTTTGGCCACTGAGTGCCTTGTTCATCTTATAACTTGTGAGGAAGAGAACCAAGATGAACTAAATGACAACTTTCATTACATTATTATTACTGTTATCCATTTCTTTATTAGTTATAAAACAGCTGTTCTGTTGCGTGACGTCATTATCCATTTAGCAGACCTAGTAAAAGACTCTCAAACATGTTATATGTTATATCGTTTTAACATGCTAAAAAAAGGAAATGTTTCTCCATTTAACGTGAGTTTTTCGATTAACTAGGCTTTAATATGTTAAAATAAAGATCAGGGTAGGGTAGGGTTTTTAGGTCCAATTGATCTTAACTTAAAAAAAAAAAATCTTAATTTCGTAAATATTTTGGTGAATGTAAAGACTCTTTTATACTCACGATTTCCTCTATACATTTTCCAACAGATGGTCGATCGATGATTTGAATTTAAATTAACAATTATCTGAATTCTTATCCATAATTCATAGAAAAAATCAGAATGCAGTAAGGATTTCTATATTTTTTATTTCTTGGTAAATATAAAATATTTGTAAACAAAACAAAGTAATCTTGGCCCATTAATGCATACCTTTAGACAGAGGTAAACATAGAAAAATTATATCTTTTCAGACTTGTAGCCTTGGGAAACAGAGTTTCACAACACAACCTCTCACTTGGAATAGATTAAAGACGCGCATCGGATCTTCTCAAACAAGTATCCCAGTTTATTTCAAACCGCTAATTTGCCAGTTTAGTACAATCATATTGTATTTGAATAATAGAGAGAGAAAGAGAGAAATACTTTATTCATCTATGCTGCCCAAATATATCAGGTTGCTATATCATACAGCATACTTATCAATCCGTAATCAGACATACATAGATTACATATAATTACATGGTATAATTAATTAAAAATAAAATAGAAAGAAAAAATTTTCACTACAGTTTCCTTTTACAATCAATTTCGGTTTGTACACCAAATACAAATATTTCAATTCATTCCTCATTTCTTTCCCTTTTCTGTTCCTTCAATTTCACTATTTCACAATTTTTAATTCACCCGATCAACAAATTCGCTCTCCTGAATTCTTCCTCCTAGATCCTCTTCAGTGACCCTCCAAACAAATTCACTATAAACGACAATGTGAAAATCAATAATAGTCACAATATCAGACCATCATTCATAGTCACAGCAGTAGATCAGTTTACCAAAAACCAACAAATAGATACATTTTACGAGAACAAGACTAACACTTAGATTCAAAAGAAAATATAATAAAAAGCCGGTTACAAGAAACACTTCAATGGATAAATAGGTTTAAAAAAATATATACAAATAAATAAAAATAATAATACTAATAAAATAAAATTTAATAAATAAATAATTTAAAACACACAAATCGACAGGTATATAATAATAATAATAAGGATATAATAATAATAAAATAAGGGCTGAATTCATTATAGCATTGTAAAGAGAGCGACTATAAGACAAGATTGCATACAATATACACCGAATATGTAGTATATCTATATAATTTAGAGAACATTTCCGTTTAATTTTTTAATAATAATTAAGATAATTTGTAATTTCCATTCCTCAAACAACAGAACTATTTCATGAAATAACTGAGAACTTAGTGATACAGGCGTATAGAGAAATTCACCCAGTGGTAGAATTCTAATAAAGTTTTTACATTAGAAGGTCTCAGAGCAATATTCTTTTCAGGCGCCTCGGAGGATTGTCAGGAATGGAAGAGGAAGCAAGGTTAGAAACTATTGGATTTGGGTAGTTAGGGAGTTTGTAGTGGAAAGAATGATATCTGCTTCGGGCTAGATCGGTTACATATGGAACATTAAGGTCTTTGTGCATGACTTAATTTGAAACAAAGTAGAGAAAATTGAGGATTTTGGGTTGTAAGGATTTGATATGAGAGGAATATGAAGGCTTAGTGGAGACTCAATGCTCAATTCCGTATGTCCTGACAGACTTTATTATAGTTGTGAAGATAATTCTTTTATAATGAATTAAAAAAATAAAATAAAATGTGTAGAGGATGGGGCCAACTTCGCAGAGATGGATTCGCATTCCCTCCCACAAGTTAGAATTTCTTATTGCCTATTTTTAATCACTACTCATATCTTTTAATTTTTCTTAAGATGCCTTTTCTTGCATTTTACCTGCTCAAGTTTCGCCTTTCTTTAATTTTTTAATAATTTAATCATTTATCATTTTTTTTTCATTCTTCAGCCTCTGATAAACTTCATCCGAAGTGATAATTTCGGAAGTCAGAACCATCCACACCTAATTTCACACTGATATACCGAGTTTAATCAAAATCATTAGAGTCCGGTTTGTATATTTTAGCGAAAAAGTTACTGTCTCAAACTGGGCATATTACCGTCTAAAATCTAAAGAGAAATCCGTAGATTTCTAAAGATGCAACCTGAGTGAACAGTTTGCAAGATTATCTTTATAACTCACTAAACTTCATCTTAACGAACTCTCATGGTTAATTTATAAAACAACTGCGTTCATAATTCTTGATCCCTAAAGGGTAACTCTTATCAAATAAGAAAATGTATTTAACAAGAAGACTTAGCACGAAAACGCTGTTGCATTATATAACCTAAATGAAAAATAAATGTTACAAATACCATCCTTAAATAAAATATGATGGTTCGAACAGTTCCACGAAATTCATATAAAAATAAAAATAAAATAATTCTCTTTTCGGATACCAATAAAAATGTTTCTGAAAACTAAAAAACATAAATAAAAATTAAAAGTAATTTAACAAAAATGAAAAAAAAAATATTTATAAGGTTTATAAATAATTTTCTTACCTTCATTCCTAAGTCTATACTCTGAGCAGGTTGAAAAGCCCATTTACTCTGAAACATATACGATTTCATCATTATGCCAGAAATGATACTGCACAACCTTCATAATAAAATTGTTTACTATAGCTGATAAACTAAGATACACAGTTGTTACGAAAAAGATAAAACTATTTTATAGCGTGATGAAATAAAGGAATATTAATTTAGTTGTTTCCATAGTAGATTACACCAATAATTAAAATTACAATACTATTAATTTACTACATTAATTAACCTAGAAAAATATATTCCTCAAAGACATAGCAACCGAAAAAGAAATTAATGAATTCAGGTAAAGAAAAAAAACCTTCTACCTCTCTCATAGAATCATCATACCTCTATCAAATCCAAATATTAAATAAAGGTTCATGTATATTATGACAGTTTCTTATTATGGTAGTGCTGTCACAATAGTGAGACAGTGTGTCTTCACGCCGACAATAATCCTAACCTCGCTGATGGTTCAACTTGGCGAATGAATGATAAAACTGATGTTTAAATACAACAAACATAAACTGTCACGCAGACAAGAAATATACAGTTTTTAAGTTATATAAGAGTTCGATGTAATATGATTTTTTTTTATTTACATCTGTTACAGTCTACACCTACACATTTTTTATTTACCAGGCCAACTACCTCTACATGGTAGTAAATAAAAAAAAAATACAAAACAATTAAAAAGGTCTATTAAAAATAAAAAATCTTAGCGTACTAAATAAAAGTAAATTAACTTAGAGTAAATTTAAAATATAAAAAAATAATAAAGAATAAATTACTTAAAAGACAATCTACAAGCATTAGTTTAGGTAGAAATTAACTAACAGAAAGTAAAATACAAAACAAAAATAAAAAAACCTGTCTATGAATTACTGCTAATTAAAACGTTTTATAAAAAAAATAAAATAAATTACAAATCAACTAAACATTCCTCGATGAATCATAAGATATCTAAAAAAAATTGAAAAATACTGAGTTATTAACTAATTACTAAAGAATCGAAACCTAAATAAAATAAAATTAAAAAAAAAACTCGAAATAAATATAAATTTGAGGAATCATTGACACTATTAATTGAATAGTTCAATAACTTTAAGAAGTTTCAGAAAAAATATAAATTAAGATTACAAGATGCAAAATTTATGTAGAGGCGTCTAAATATTACAGTTATCTGTCGCTAACACATTTTGTCAATTATAACGTAAAACCCGATTGTTACGATAGTACTGCCACATGTGCTGCGATCATAGTAGCTGCAATTATCACCGTAGAAACGTACCTTAAAAAAAAAATCATGCAAAAATATATTTTATGACCGTCCGCGGCGCCACTTTTGTTTAATATTACGGTCATAATTTGTTTTGACCTCCGTTTGTCAAATAAATGTCAGTTATATTTAATGTGTTTGAAGGCCAGACTTTATAACACTTCTTCGTTCTGTAATTTATAATTTTTATGATTTTTGGCTAACAACATAGTTAGAATTTTTAATTAATACATTTTTCTGAAATACAGAATTGAAGAAATCGTTCTATATTATATTAATAGAGAACAATAACAATAATATTATGATAATATATATTTATTAACAAGGAACATTATGTCATAAAAAATAATGTTGAAGCCCTGTAAGCGAAATATGTCAGAGATTCATATTTGGGAACATGGATCCATCTGTTTTCAATCAAGGTCTTGCCTTTCTAGATTAAAGAGACTATCATCTCTTTGTAAGTACTAACCCGGTTGCAAATTATTGGAAACTAGAAAGAAAAAAAATCCATTTACAATCTTAACAAATGTAAACTTTAATATAAATTCTAACATTCTTGAACAGTATAAATTAAAAAAAAATATACCAAGCTGAACAATATTAAAGAATTATTCTGCGCCTATGAGTTTATTCTCGTATATAATTGTCCTATATTCCCACAAAGTTCTAGTTCGTAGTTTGTAGTTAGTAGTAGTTTCTCAAACGTTTTTGTACGGCAAGTTCTAATAATTACAATTAATTATGTTGTAAACGCATCGTTTGTCTATAACCTTCCATCTTTCCTAAAAATGGGTCACATCAACCATCCTCATAAGATGTTTACCTTACCAAACACTTCATTATTCTCTTTTGAAGAAACCTGTAACAGAAATCGACCAATTGATAATTGATAATTTCCCTAGATCCAATATCCTGCTATCGACCTCATTAGATAAATATATTAATCTTGGAGATGGCTTAATTTGGAATTGGGATTTCGGTTGTTTGACCTCCTTGCCTAATTTAGGTCCGTCGCTTGAACAATAATGAGTGCATGAATAGTTTTTATGACTCAATTCTTTTAGTATCCAGTGCCTATCGATAATTAACACGTGTGTAGAATATGTTTTATTAAAGATTGTTTTTGAACAAGATCTAAAAATTTAGTACTTACAAGCTAGAAAAGTAATTAGAAAATTAGAAAAAAGTAAGTTTTTCCCAAACTTAGGACATTTCTGTACGTAACTTTTAAACTTTTTTTTTAACACTGAGTATCCCTCATTCAAATAAAATAGTAAAATCATATTTATAGAGGAATTCTATAAAATGGACATCCCTGCTAACGACAATTGTGCTCTTTGCATATAAATCTGCAGTCACAAAAAATGTTGAAAATTAAGAAAACTATTTCAATTGTTTTTTATATTGATATAAATACATCCGTACATTTAAGCATTGACATATCTCCACACAAAACCACCTAGAAAACTAAACTACCTATTACACCCGAGGCATTAAAAACCTGATGAATCACGTAGTTCCATTGTTGTTATGAAGTACTCAAACAGGCATTATTTGAAACTTTTTTTTTTTTACAAACCCCTAAAAATAAATAAACAAAATAAAATAAAACAAGTATAATATTAAATAAATGTTTAACTGCGCTAGTTCTTTTTACTAGAACAGAACTCCATTCTAAGGAATGACAGATTTTATATAATAATAAGTGCTGGTGGTACATTTCTGATTTGTGTGAGGTGTTGGAGCACACCCCATTTCATTGGCGTACTAAAACTAAAGACTTTTATGTGTCTCTTTCACTGGCGGATTTCATAGGCTACGGTGAAGTAGGTCTTGCCAACGCACTGGAGGGGGCGCTGGTGTCAGTGTTCGAAAGAGTGGATAGGTCAGAGATTTGAGGGAGTCAAAGAACTTGACATGCCTCCGACAAATGAACTTTGGCACTGTGGATAGATTGAGGAGTTGATCATTGAGCATGCTGTCAGATAGGTACGTGAAGAGTGGTGCCGCGCATAGAAGTGCCTCAGAATGCTCTTGTAGATCTTCAGTTTAAGCCGCAGAGAGAGCGCTGGTGTTGTGAGGAAGTTGTTTAGTCTGTAAGACCTTACTATTCTTATTTTCTGGTAGAGGTGGGTGGAGAATTTAAGATGACGGTCCAGCTTCACACCCAGATAAACTATGGAGTTTGAAGGGGAGAAGATGGTGTCGTCCAGCTTGAGTGACTTCGGGAGAGTCGATCGCTTGTGTTGTTGCTGAGCGAACACGACGCAGTCTGTCTTAGTTGGGCTCATGGTGATATTTAAATTACCCAGTCGTTGAACAATCTCCTTGCAGATTGCTTCGGCCCGCTCTAGTGCATGTATGGGGTTCATACTGCTGCTGTAGATGTCGTCGGCAAAGACGGCGACTGCAGCTAGTTTGTAATGTTCACCAAGCACATCAGCGGTATAGATTGAAAATAGCACTGGCGGTAGAACTGCCCTCGCATGTCAGTGGGATGGAACGGATTAGCTCATCTCGAACCTGCACATAGATTGTCCTGTTGTCGACGAACGATGCTTTGACACCGTAGAGTTGCTCCGAAAATTTAAGGTCTATGAGCATAAAATACCGTGAGACACAGAATCGAATGCCTTTGTACAATCTATGGAGATCATGGCCGTAGCATGGTTCCGATTGATGATGGAGTTCACTTCATTCTGGAGCTTCATCAGAAGGTGTTTGTACACGTGTGAGCCTCAAAGCCGGTCTACTCTAAGGTATAACGGAGTGTTCATCACAGAATTCCCAAAGGTACTTGAACAGGATGATATTTTCGTATACCTTAGCGAGATGAGGTAGGAGACTAATGGGCCTGTAATGGTCGGCGTCAAATCCTGAAATCTTCGGATTGAGGAGTGGAAACAGGATGGGATGTTTCCATTTATTCGTGCTTGAGGTTGAGATACTTCCCTGAAACTAGGTCCGATACATGTACGTTTTAATAACATCACTCCCCTCAACGCATGGGTTCATGGGCATACCCAGCGGAGAGTAGAGGGAGAGAACTGCCCTACCCCCACCCTCGCCAGAAATAAAAATAAATTAATATATTTTTTTTTCCAATTAAATAGTCATAATAACTAATAAAGCACCTTTATAATTATTAATAATTTTATGAGAATTTTGAGTTCATCGCCTTTTCCAGGCTGGAATGTCAGCACCTGAACGACTATGGGTCCCTCCTCCCCAGCTATGATCCTGGTTTTCGGTTAAGTTACACTATCGAGTCTAAGAGCATTTTCTCTTTTTCTTGCAACGCGAAAAATAAGTAAGAAAACAAAACAAATTCAAGGCAAGGGCATTCTATTACCGAAGGCATTTTATATGATAGCATTGTGGTCTTCTGAGTATAGTATAGTGCTGGCATTAGTGTGCGGATCACAAAGTTTTCTTTTTTTGACAAATGAAGAAGGAATCACTCTGAATAAGTCCACACGATCTCGTACTACGTATTAAATATATGTTCAATAAAAGCTATACATTTCGAATAATTTATTTTTATCATTTGACATTTTGGGATTACAGGTAATAAATTTTTAATAATATTTCTGTACCACAGAACGTCCTAGCAATCTACAAAAAGTGATACTCAAGTTATTTTAATCATTTGAAAAAAAAAATCATATTTTATCTCTCAAGAGAGTATATAGTGGCTAACGAACTATATTTGCCACTTCCTAAGAGAGTTGTTCTGAAGTTATGTTTAGAGATTAATATTCTTATATCCAAAGAATGTCAGTCCCTAAGGTACCAAGTTGACGTATTTTCTTAGCCATCTTAAAAGCATCTCATTTCTCATTTGATTTCTCTCCGCTCTCGGTAGCGGATGAGATATCTATTTTTCATTCGCCTTACTTCACGATTCCGCATATTTTACATTTCAAAATATAAACGGACCGTTAACTCGAGCTGTTGAGTGGAAAAGTGGAGTAAGTCAATGATTGAATTTTGAGGTATAAAATATCTTAAGGATAGTTATATAATGTTTGTAGGCAGATATAATGATATTCTTTAAAAACTAATCAGTTGTTAGCAAATGCAAATATTTAAATTTATTTGATGTTAATGCACTAACTAATAATATTATTAGTATTTTATAAAAAATTATTTCGACGAGACAAGAATAACATCACTTTTGCTCTCAGTGGCTCACAGATACGGAACAATCTAGTAATATCACAATAACTATAAATTAAACTATCTAAATAATTTTTTCTGTATACTCATTAAATAGTATTAATATATCTGATGCAAATATCAATTTTAATTTATTTATTAGTTTTTGTATAACTTTTTTCTTTAATTTTTCAACTGCTTTAGCTATTTTATTTTTGGTTTATTTCTATTTATTGATAATTTCTTTTAATTTCCATTGCATTTGTGTGACGGATTGAATAAGTGTAGCAGATCATTGGAAAAGAGAGGGACGGAAAAGAGGAAGAAAGAGAGAGAATAGCATATATAGAGATGAGAACCAAAAAAAAAAGAGAAATAATGAATAAGAAAATGTATTATAACTTTGTGCCAAAAGAATGAGGAAAAATATATTTATATTAAGAAAATAAAAATATTAACAAAAAATAATATTTGAAGTTCATTGAATTTAGTTTATAGTTGAAAAAAGATAAAGGAGAATTTTTTTTTGGGGGGGGGGAGGGTGTATTCGTTAATATATGGTAGTGTAAATATATTCAACCATGCGTGTGTGTTGCAGCCCGATATTTTGGCAGCATAGCCGAATAAAGCATTTCTCTCTGGGACGGGATTTATGAAATGTCAGTTCCACAGATGGAATACCGCATCCTCGTTGACATTTCGAAATTTTCCCACATTATCTAAAGATTTTTTTTAATTACATAACATTAATTTGTAAAATAATTATTTGATCAGCAAGAAACATTGATCAAAACAGCATTTATTTTAATGTACAATTTCTTGTTTTAAAAATATAACATATTCCAATATGAATAAGTAATTTAACTATGCTAGAAATGATAAGATAAGATTATAATATATTCAAAATAATCATTTCCATGTTATGAAGAATAAGAAGTTTTTAAAAACAATAAGAGTGATTCTTTAAGGAAAGGAAAAAAACCTTCTTAGAAGGTCATCTATCCAAATGAAGAAACGGCGGTGCGGTTGAGGAAATCATACACAACAAATATAATGATCATCATAATACATCTCTCGATGGCATTGATATTGAGTCCTGCATGTATTATACATCCATTAAATTATGATGACAGTGGTTAAAAAGTGTGAAAAAGGAGCGAATCAATCCAGAGCTTAAATCGTAGAACAAATACTATTTTGAAAAATATCACTGCTTTGAACAGTAGTAAAGGGTGTTTTTTTAAGCCCGATAGAACTTGAAATTGTAAAAAATAACACAAAAAATTAAATTGTAATCAAATTTTTTTTTTTATTCAAAAGATCAATACGTGACATTAACATTTGAAAATGATTTCGGGCATATGGGCACCGCGGCTGTTCTTGACGAAGCGCATTCTGTAAAATTGTGTTCAGCGATGAGGCGCATTTTTGGCTTAACGGGTTTGTTAATAAGCAAAATTGCCGCATATGGTCGTGCGATTTGACACCTCTCGATTATTTCCTGTGGGGCTACGTGAAGACACTGGTTTATGCTGATAAACCAGCAACAATTGACGCCTTGGAGGCCAGCATTGTTCGTGTTATTCGTGACATACGGCCAGCAGTGCTCGAAAAAGTGGCCCAAAATTGGACGTCCAGAATGCGCTTCGTCAAGAACAGCCGCGGTGCCCATATGCCCGAAATCATTTTCAAATGTTAATGTCACGTATTGATCTTTCGAATAAAAAAAATTTTTGATTACAATTTAATTTTTTGTGTTATTTTTTACAATTTCAAGTTCTATCGGGCTCAAAAAAACACCCTATACATCTTACAAAAATATGTTTTGAACTCGACGTATTCTATAGACTGTTGTCAAAATTTGGCCCAACTGTCTGTGGGACAGTCTTTAGAAGGACCGTAGTAGGGAAAGAAACCATTATCTACAGTAATATCTTTAGAACACGTCCATTTTAGCAATAAAACCAAAACATTTTTTTTGTCAGATGTATTACTATTTAAGTAAACTAGCAATTACTTGTTTGGTTTAGGAAATATATCAGGCGTTTCTAATCAGATTTTGTGATAAAATAACATATGCCAAATTAGAATTGAGAAAAATTATATATAAAATCATTTAAGCTTAAGATAGGCAAAAGCCATTCCTGACGGAAGGGTTTTAGCAACATGAATGTTCCTGGCGCCTCAGAGTACTATCTCTGAAAACAATTACGCTAGCAGACTAAAGATGTGGGTGTTAAGGACGGCGACAGAGTGATATTGGGTCCGCTGCTGAGTTATCTCCGCCTACCTGTACCGGTTTATTCCAAAATGGGATTTAGTTATTCTTCCAATTTAAGTGCTGTTTGGAACTTGGATTTTATTCCCTTCAAACTTTAGATGGACTTATTCGCTAATTTTAATATTAAAAAATATAGCTATGTAAATAATGATTAACACAATCAGAAACTCCCTCATGATGAATACAGTCAACGATGAATAATTCCATGCAAAAGCAAAATAAATTTGCAAGTTAGTCTTCACCTAACTACATCATCCTGGCATTAAAAATCGGTCCTGAGGATCTCCAAAATCAAACCTACATTAACACTTCATCAAATGTAATGAAAGAACCATCATTTTGAAGATTACCTCTCATAGTGAAAAATAAAAATTTCACCGTTTATTTGAAAATGGTGGCCGATCGTATCCCCACAATATTGGTCATCTATAAAGATTGTGACAAAAAATAAAGTGTTTTGGAATTACTATTCCAAACTCTAATATTAAAAAAAAAAAAAAGAGAAAAATATGAATATAGATATTAAAAGTCTTCCTTTTGCCACTTTCGACGTGTGTTTTAAGCAACGTGTGTGTGTGTGTTTGTAACTTAATCACAACATAGGCGTTGATAACCAAAAGGTTTTATCATTTTTTTTTAATTCTTGGGTGATAATGGCCATTAGCAAAGATACAGCTTATTTAACTTGGCGAATATAAAAGATATATATTTCATTGATGTATTTTATATATTAAAGAAAAAAATTAATTTTGTATCACTATAACCCATAAAGAGTCAGGGATGCAGTTCTTCGTAAGAAAGTATGGATACTAGACCAACGTTTGTGCAAGGAGTTAATTTGATCAGAATCACGTTCGGCCACCAGATTTGTACCCAATTAATGATAAAAATGTAGGGTGGACCCCGAACAAAACTGACTCACGGCTACAGTGAAACAGAAAATAATTGTCTGCCACAGCCGGATTCGAACCCAATTCCCTATCAGAGACACCTTGCCCCATAAATATATATTTTGTTCGAGACTAGTCGTTTTATTCAATTATGACAAAATATATCTGTGTAGTTTCAAACCTACATTAATTCATATTAAATGTTCAACGTTTCAGCCAATCCAAAACTAAGTAACAGTTTTTATTACAAAATTATCAACAATTTTAAAACCACAATTAATTATAATTAACAACCGTAATTACAATCCTGCAAATTTTATTTTTTATTATAGCTGTGAAACTAAAATTAAAGTATGCTAATCATATTGTTAATAATAAGTTTGTATTAAAAGTAGTTACTTATAATAAGTTAATCGTACTTATTTGTGTTTTTCATTGACCGCACCCCCAACCATCTTCTCCTCATTCATCATCCACGGTCAACTATCTCTCATAATTAAGTAGTTACTTATAGATTTTTCTAGATTATGGCCGGGTCGGTTAAAACGTTTTATTTTGTTATACTCGTTATTGAATATATATTTAATGTTTTACAATTCAACTGTGGTATAGAATACTTTTTTGCAATTATACTGATATTAGTTACTAACAATATTTCAAAATAAGATATATTTCATCGACTGACCAATATGTCATGAAAATTATGTTCAGTTCCAATATCTCAGTATATGAGTATTAGTAATTTTGTTCCTTGACTGACAATTGGACATAAATATCTGGTTATTACTTTGCATTATTTACTAGTTTTTTGAATTTTAAAATATAATCAAAACAAATAATGACGATTATAATGGCCGAATTGGAGATTCATGCACTCCTGATTTGACCCACACACACGACGATGTTCGGAAACCGAAATTGAGTAGATTATTGAATAGAAGGATAGAACCACATCGATGTAGAATCACATGATTTGATAAACGAGGAATAAATGAAATTATAAAATCAAGACAAATTATGCAATATTTCGCCAAAGAAAAAAAAATCAAAATCTTAAATGGTATGGCATCAAATTATCGTGTAAATTCTTCAAAATCAGTAATGAAACTATTATTTTATTATTTTCTACATAAAAAGGTACCAAAGTCCTGGAAATAAAAGTAATAAATACTTTTCGAACGTTCAACTTAGGTAAATTATTGCGTAAAATAATGATAAGAATTATTATCGCTAATTATAGCACGTGTAGGAAGCGGGAAGGTAATGGAAAAACACTGCGTCTTTGATTTCTTATATTGTTTTATAATTCGAACAATCACGATCCGAAACTTTTTCCTGTACATTTCTTAGTTCGAGTCAACTTTTCCTGAGTAGATTTCTTATATTGTAGTGCATCCATGAATTAGTTACGGCAAAGATATAAAAACAAAGGTTGGCCTCGAGAAGGATCTTGCACGCCAAAATGAAAATCCGTAGGAATTTCCTCCTTTAGAGGTCCACAAGAAAAAAATAATAATTTCAGAACTCACAAATTAATTGGGGATCACACATCATCACCTGCATGCGAATTAGCTCTGAGATTATTCATTATTTTATTTATTTATTTTAATACGTGGACCAGCCGATTTTTGTGTTTTAACTTATTTGTTCAGTCAAGTATTTCTTTTAACCGAATTTTCATTACATTTTCCTTTAAAATTATGTATTAGATTTGCTTTGGTAAAATGTATTTATTTATTTTGCTGTAAACTGATCTACTACTGTGACTATTATTTCTCTGGTTTGATATCACATTGCTGTTTAATGTTGAATTTGTTTAACGGGTCACTGGAGAGGATCTGAGAGGGGGAATTCGGGAGATTGAATTTGTCGATCAAATGAAATAAAAATTGTGAAATGGTGAAATAGAAGGGACAAGAAAAAATGAATGGATTGAAATATTTATACTTAGTGTGTAGACTGGAATTGATTGTAAAAGGAAACTGTAGGAAAAAAAAATTGTTTTCTTTCTTTTTTATTATATCATGTAAATATATGTAATTTATATATGTCCGATCACGGATTGATTAGTCTGCTGTATAATGGATGTATGTTTGTAACCAGATGTATTTGGGCAGCATGGATGAATCTCTCTCTCTCTCTCTCTCTCTC
>NW_027110919.1:1186523-1196843 GCF_000696795.3 Halyomorpha halys
CTCCCTCTCCCTATATATATACTTTTTTTTTGTTTATTCGCTATTTTTAATATTTTAGCACTTTGAATGTTGTTTAATAGCCACTTCGAATGGAGTTGAAAATATGTATGTGTATTGAGTTGGTGTTAAAAAAAATGCCTATTGGAAGTTCTTCATTTTTATCCCTCTTTTCTGCTATTCTGTTACGGTTCATGGTGATTTTCAGGGTTAACAAAACAATTAAATTATTTTTCATTTGTTTTACAACCAAAAAAGAGTATTAAATTAAATATGATCATTATAGCAGAGCTCTACTGCTTAACTTTTTTCGTGTATTATTTGTTTAAGTTTTTGTATTTTAAAATGTCTAGTAGCAATAACCGAGGATTGATTTGTCCAACTGAGTTAATTTAATTGACTATTTCTTAATTAATTGCTGATAAATAGTTTTTCACCATTTCGTTTGCATTTTTTTTTTCAAATGTTGGTTTCAGGAATAGAGAATAGAGATCCTACCGTATCAGGAAAAAAATTGCTTAGTCTCACTTTTACTTTCGAATTTAAATTTTTTGTTTCAATATTGTTTTCATTGTAACAATAATAAATGTAATTTATCTGTATTGTCTATATCGTTACTTATTTTTATGTTTTACTCCGATGTAAACTATGAATGACGTAATGGCTTAAATAGTTATTAGTTAATAGTTATCTCTCTCTCTCTCTCTCTCTATCAATTTCATAATTAATATAGCCTAGATATTAAAAATAAATTGACTCCTAGACTTCCCAAAGAGAAAATCCAGATTAAAAAAAAATTCATCTAATTAAATTTGGTATCCTTTCATGGATTAAATAAGACAAAAAATAAATATTTCTGAAATAAAATAATAACCAACATTTTATCTTTTCTATGATTTTTCAACTGTAAGAAGTAAATTATACCAAACTATTTTAAATCAGGTATAACTCAATTCTAACAGGTAAATCATATCGTTTAAAATATATTTCATATGTTTAGTAAATCATATCTATACAAAAATTAAAAAATATATAAAAATAATAAAATATCCATATTTATATAAACAGAAAGATAAATAAAATTAAAGTTATTGCACATAAATTTCTAAACCTATCCAATGATGAATAAGAACTTTATAACTCCACTACAACGCGGTGCACAATTAATATAAAATAAAACTCAAAATTCGATTCAAGATTTAAATATTTTCAATCTTGTGTCTATTTAAGAGTAGGAGATAGTTGGGGGCAAGGTCAGTGAAGAAAACACATAAGTAAAAACGTATTTATTATTGCCAACGTTTCGGCCACAATTGTAGGCCTTCATCAGGGCTAAGAACAAAATTGTTTCAATTTAATTCACCAAAGCTTCGGTTACAGATCATAGTCATACCCCAAAGGTTTGATACATAAACGAGGAATGAGTTACATCTGCAAGTAGACAACAGGAGTAGGAGAACTATCCGAGCATAGATGTTAAACTATTGGATAATTACAATATATGAAGTGCTTAAAGCAGTGGTTCCCAACGGAGGTCCATAGACCAAAGGAGGGCTCGAATGCCTTGTTATGGGTCCCTGGTGGATCAGGCAACAC
The DNA here is from genome assembly GCF_000696795.3 of Halyomorpha halys. Taxonomy (NCBI): domain Eukaryota; kingdom Metazoa; phylum Arthropoda; class Insecta; order Hemiptera; family Pentatomidae; genus Halyomorpha; species Halyomorpha halys. Next base: position 1,188,117 of record NW_027110919.1, read on the forward strand.
ATAATTTGTGAGGACATAAGTTAGAAGTGTTATGTTGTTTACCTTTCCTGATATTTGAGTGTTAGCTGAAATTTATAAATACACTGTTAAGTAAGATAATTTTCTGGGAGGATCCATATTGGAAGTGAAGATGGTCCACACATGGTTCAATTTCTGAATAAGTTGTCCACAGGCTGATACGGGATGGGAACCACTGGAATTAGGAATGTGACATGTCACAATTTTGAAGAGAATGAATATTCCCAACTCATTGTTGTTTAATAAAACATTTCTTTTGTATCGTATGGCTGTTCATATTCTTGCATCGAGCTCTTCAGATATTTGTATATATAATTTATTTACGGTGAAGTTAAATTTATTAAAATTAAAAAACAAAATTATTACACTAATTTTAATAAATAAATAAAATGTTCTAAGTTTCGGCTAATTCGACATTCTCAGGACCAATAAGTTCAGGTTTACCTTCTATTATACAACCATAGACTTAAACTTCCTAGGTAGAGAAGATTACAAAAAGAATTTGCAACAGAAATTTTAGTACCAGAAATAATTTTGTCTTATGATTTTTATCTCCAGAGATTCTTTTTAGTAAAGGTTATGATCGAATACGACTCCAAGGTTTTTGACAGGGGATGTTTGAAGAACTATTTAGAAAAAAGTTAAAAAAGGATTTCAAAAGGGGATTAAAGCTAACAATAAACTCTCAATAAGTTTTGGTTTAGCATTGAGTCAAATCAAAATTCCGCTTTTGTGATTTTTGACTTGGGCGCCAAAAATTCTTATAGATAGCTCAATATTTTAAAGCAAAAAATTGTTAAATTATGTAAAAAATTGTTGTAGAAATTATGTAATAAGTTAATAATTATTTTATCAATAAAATCCTTTAGGATCACCGGCCGAAATCAGAAAACAAAACTAAATCCCTCCAATCGGACAGGCGTAATCTCCACATTACGCCCAACATGTTTTATCCTCAGACCAGGACTAAGAGAAAAAAAACGCTGATTCGGATGGAGCCAGTAGCAATGGAGCCAGAGAGATGCTTAAATAGACCGTCTGCCACGTATAAATAAAAGAAAGGGAACCCCTGTTAGTAGCACCAACTATAAATTTATGTTTCTACGTCACCTAACTGTCTCCAGTAAAAGAGCACTGGAGATATTTCACGCAGGAACCCTATGCCGTCAAGATCCGAGCAATAGCCACTATTAATTTTCAGTTTAATGACGTATATTTATGGATTACGAAACAGATTTTCGGAAGATAAGCAGATATGTGATATGACTTAGAAGAAAACAATAGGCTTGTTTCAAAGTTTTTACAGTCAGAAACAGTGGCGGCACACACAATACAGTTTTTGGAATGGAAAAACCGTACTGAGGATATTCTCGCCATTTTTTAGACTGTCAAACCGTTTGTTGGAATAAACTTATTATATATGCCTGTAGTTGGTAGTAACTTGCCTCAGTACCGAATGTAGGGAATATTGGAATTGATCCAGCTATTATAATTCGTCAAAGTAGAAAATTATCAATCGCATTATACATTTTAAGCATCATATAACAGATTTGGTTCCGTGTCTGTCTGTCGGTCTGCAATTTTAGAAATTTTTCAGAGATTATTCGGTTAGTGCCTTTTTGGTTCCATATCGATTTTACCACATTACGTCTAGTTCTTTTACTCATGTGTACGTAAGTATATTTTCCTCGGGACGCCTACATTTAGAAAACGCCTCGTCCTATTTGGAACAATAGGACTATTCGTCCTATTCTTGAAAAAAACAAAGGGAAAAAAAATCTGGGATCAAAGTAAAATAGTATTAATTTTATTAGATACCATGAACAACTAAATGAACAAAACATTTTCGAATATATTTTTTTTTTATTCTTAACTTATTAAGATAACCTTATCGCAAACAATTCCAAAATTGAAATCAGAATAAATACTACCAACATTAAATATGTTACATTAGGTATATTCAACTCAGTTACGGAGAGATGCTACAGAATATCTTATTAACCTTAATTTTTATCAAGAAAAACTGATATTTGACCAATCTATGGGAATGGAGTGTACTAGTGACCAATAAACAGAGCTTTCTTATCAACGAAATCCAAAAGCCCTTATGATTTGTAGTAGTACAATTTTTTTTTTATTGTTTTTATAGAAATAAGTATATTAAAAACTAAGATATAAAGAATAATTCATTTTTAAAATTTAGTTTAAACGAAGCTCAGTAAATAAGAAAAGAAATACATTTGCAAAAACAGATTGTATAAAAAAAATATATTTCATTAAAAAATTAACAATATTACTGTAATATAACATAATAAAGAAATTTTTTTTGTAGAAACAAAAAAGCTAAAAAATAATTAGCAATTAATGAATTCTTGTATTGAATGGTAACATTATTCTTTTTTTATTTGTGATAAGTTGAGCTCCATTCTTAACTAAGATTGCATATATCATATCCTCATTGTTGTATGGAAACTCATGAAAAGTGATAAAAATACAACGATGCTAAAAACTTGAGAAATAACTTGAAGAAAGTAAAGAAGAGAATAGAAAAAGTTAGCCTTCCACAATACTCCAGCCTTCCACTCCTTTAACATCTTAATTCAAACACAAAATGTCAACCTTCTCATTAGAGGTGTGCAAAACCTTTAAAAACGAGAGAAGCTTTTAGGATAGAGCGAATCCACTTTAGTGTATTTAAAATTATTTAATTTTATATCTAAAAAACAACAAATGTCTCCAAATTTCATCTTCTAAATACAGCGCGAAACAATGACAAGTAATGAAAGGTCTCTAGTTCAGTTCTTCTTATGGAGTACTAATGCACCATAAATACTAGAGCACAATTATACCATTTTGATTATGTTTATGGTGTTATGTCTCGCTGGGTCTCTACTCTATCGTTTACTCTTCAGTTCAGAATTGAAAGGGAGCGAATATTCCTCTGGCGTCTGTCCTTTCGCAAGGATCAACAGCGATTACCAAACAGAGAATAGTATACGTTCCTGCAAGGACCTAAAGCGAATACCTTTAGGACTTGCCATCCCAGATACGACAGTAAGCCAATACCTTGCGGAGTGGAGTAACAGAAACAAAAAATAAGTTAATTCACAATATTGATTGTCTGCATAAAAAGATGAAATAACGGTTTCTTAAATTTGTTAGCGTCCTTACAAACACTTTATTCCCTTAACTAATAAGAAGAACATCCATAACTGTCGCATGAATCATCTCACTTCGACCTAATAATTTTGCGAAGTTGATAACACCTAGAAACACGACATAAATAAGAGTTTCTATTTTTGCTTGAGGTTATGACCCTCCTTGAATAGACGGGGAGGTGCCTCGAAGAGATTAAAAACCCGACCTGGACTCGAGCGAAGCCAAAGAAATATTTTAAGATTGGCTCAGGTGGGAAATAATACAAGGTGGAGTAAATAGCAATGGGTTACCTTCAGCCCTGACCGCCTTATATTTTTCGTTAGTGCCTAGCTTTGACCGCAAGCCAATCTAAATATGACCGCGGCGAAAATACTACGAAATAGGAATTTAATGGCCACAGATTATTCTTTATCCCAAATTCAGAACAATTAATGATGATAAATATCATCTATTTGTTTACTATTTTGACGTTAACCAACATTAGCCAATCTACTCTAAGCTATCGATTCCTTATTCCAAACAACCCTATCGTGCAAATGTTTATACAGTAGATCCATCTAATGGTCATTTACATGCTCTCATACCAATACTCCAAGAGCCAGGTGGAAAAAAGTCAATAGTTACTAGTCAAAATTTATGAGTCTCCCTCATCAATATTTAGGGGGAATACCAATTAGTGGCTGTTTCTAAACGTTAAAAAAAATTCATTCTAAACTCCATCTTTAAAACTACCAACAACTCTACAAAACCTAATGGAACATCAATTTTAGTATAGTAACTTTGCTAAAATATGAGCCCTAATATTTGCATTCAGTTGTTCCCGAGATAAGAGAGAACTTTTAGTTAGTGACTTTATTTTGGAAAATTTATGTCTCAAGAACTATTACCTTCCTAGGAATACTTTTCATGATATTTTCAAAATTAAATAAAAAAAATATTCTATATGTATATATAGTTTACCGTAAAAATTTGAATATAAGATGGTCAGGGTTGCGGTCAAAAAAAGAACAAATGGTTTGGAGTAAGGAACTATTTTAATGTCCGACGTTTCGCCCCATTTTGCAGGGCTTCATCAGAGCTGTTCAAAGCGAAAGGTTGAACAGTAGTTCAACGATCAAAAATCGTGGCTTTAAGCGCTGCTACTATTTCACCTAGTGCTGTCTACAAAGTTACAGAATTAAACCATCTGTAATTTATCACGGGCAAGAGGTGTGTCATATTGCGTAAAAATAAGACACAAGACTACGTGAAACAATTACATAATATATTTGTATAACATTAAATAAAGATAACTGCGTAGCAGTTCACATTAACACTCTAATTTTAATCTAACGTTTCTGAAAATGGTATGCTCAACTGTGTGAAGTTAAGAAAAATCACGCAATATGAGGAATATAAAAGTACATCAGCAGGATAGTTGCTCTTAAATTAAATTGTTAACATACTTAGAGATCCTTGTATAGAGTTTACAGGAGTCTTGTTGAATGATTGGCTATGCAGCTTTACAGTTTAAAGATGCCGATAGGACACAACGTCGGAGTGGAAGAGGTGAGTGAGTCAACTCATCAAGACACCTTGTAATCACCACAAGGTGTCTTGATGAGTCATGACTCGCAGACATTCCGGGCAAAAGAACCCGCATCTCTTGTCCCCAATAGTCGGCCTATTCAGCAACGGTAACCTTTATAGCACAGGCTGATCGCTGATTATCGGTGAGTCTGTAAATATATTTTCAAATAATAATAAACTCCAACAGTCTTCTGAGTATGCAGTTAGTTTAGTAACTATGAGATATTTGTAGGATTGGATGACCAATGCTTCGACTGTATATTAATATGATTTACGTATATCTAACAAGAGGGCTTTTGTTTCTGGCACCTTCCAAATATTCGCAAGGATGACACCACGTGGCCTGTTTTTTAATATATATATATATATATATACATATACCCTATCAAAGTTGCCTTGCAGTAGGGACTCAATACCAGATATTCATACTACGATTTATCTAATGCATTAAAACTAATTAACCGGTAATATAATACATAATATTAAAATTAATTAATCTTTAGCAATAAAATTCATTGTAGGCGTTTTCATGAGTGATAATTTTTCGTCAACCTTTGTTTTCGTAGCATATTTATAAAGATATTGAAATGAAAAACAACAAAAAATGTAGAAATTTTTTTTAAAAAATAATAATTTCTATTAACAAAATTAATAGCATATATTAAAACCACTTAGCGCGGCTCAGTAATCGGCTGTGGCAGATAAGTATTTATTCAGTTACTGTTGCCATAAATCAACCCTGTGGGTTCCGCAGCGCTCCTGTGTCCCACCAAGCGGGGAGTGTGTGCTCTTAATCGGGAGAAAAACCTGGCGGTTGAGTTTAATCTTCAACAAATTACTATATTGCACAGCCGTTGATAAAGAAACAGTGCAATAAGCTTCAAAGTACTGAATCACTGAGCCTTCATAGGTTGTAATCAGAACGGCTTTTTTATTTATTTGTTTTTTTTTTTATATTAAAAACAATAGAACAAACCGAATACAGCAAAAAATAGAAAAGTATTTATTTGTATGTTATAATTAAAATATTGATATAATTTTAATTATTATGAAATTGTATTATAATATACAGAATGTCTTGATATACAGATTCACCCCCCTCCCCTTAAAACTATAAAATTTGGATTCGATTTTCGCTGGTTCATAACTGAGGCATGTATTACATTAAGGGAATTTTTAATTTTCTAACCTTCTCCGTTGCTCCTATAATCTATAGTATTCGTTAGTAAATAAGATTTTAATACGACTTCATCGGTGCAGAAAATAAAATTAAAATTATAGAACAAAACCGACAAGCCGAGGAGACTGAAATATGATGACGAAGCCTTGATAATCAATTTTGGTGAAGAATTTTAACAGAATATTTAGTGCTGCAACGAATTTGTTCTTGAGGTTTTTTCCACATTTCTCAAAGTTGCACACAAATCGTCAATAAACTATTGATTGCTTTTTCGGTGATTTGAGACTAGAGGGCGAGTCGGATCAACAAAACGGTATCTAATATGAACTCATCATAACTTCTTATTACTATCAGAGTTCGCAAAAAAATAAATGTTATTATTAATTTATATGTCATGAACCAGTGAACAGTTTCAAATACCTATATACTGGGAACGAGTTTAATCATAAACGTGTCTCCTACACGATTAACTAAATTGAGTTAACTCGTAGAAGATATTCTAAAAAAAAAAATCTCTCGAAATTGGATATGGATTTTGGATGAAATTATAAATTATTTATTAAACTAGCACTTAAAAGAAAACAAAAAAAAACAGTAAACTGTAAACAATAAATGATAAATAAACATAAAAAAAAGTTCTCGGTTAGGAAAAGAATCGATAAGTATATTGTTTGTTTTTGTTTCTAACTTTGGAGAATACTTCAATAAGAGTGATAATAAGGATAAATACAAGAATGAAACAATTTTAAAAGAAAAAAATACTTTTAATTAAAAATAATAATAACACCTATTCAAATATTAATCTGAATTTTATAGTAAGACAATAGATAGAACATAGCCGAACTAGGGTGCAGATGCTTCTTCATAATATGCATCACAGATGCAATTTTTTTTGGGAACGAAAATAATATCTAACATATGATGCTGAAGGTCACATGATCCTCATCTCGACTGTTTGTGTCTTCACAGGTTATATGATTTACCATACCAGGTTATATGAGTTATCCATTATTATAAAAATAATAATGAAAACATGAATTTCATAAAAGATGAAACACAGGAAAAATTACACGTCCTTGAGACTGGTCATTATTATCTGTTACTTAACACCCGAGGCATCCTAAAACGGAATTCTGGAAGTTTTTTTTATTGGTTTCAGAATTACAGATTATGGGTAATTTAAACTCTGAGCATGGCGTCTTAATATTAGACATTTGAGTGCTAAGGTGTAGCGCTGAGTTTCAAGCCACCTACGATGTTTCTTTCTGGAATCCATGCATAATGAATCACAAGTATTTATTTTCTCGATGTTCTACTTTACTCAAAGTTGTGTAATGATAGTTCATCAGTTTTTTTTTTTTTTTTTTTTTAAATTGAGGTTAAAAGTTGAAGCCAACAGTTTCACAAGAATGTTCAGGGAGATATCTCGTACGAACTTGTTTTAAAAAAAAAAAATTCAGAACAGGTAAAAATTATTAAGTTGTTGTTGGCTGGGGCTTTAGAGCGTAAAACCCTGAGGTCATCAACGCCCAAGTTTCGCGCTTTATAATTCTATTTCATTTATATTTATAATTATATTTCATTTATATTTATAATTATATTTCACTTTATTTTTCTCTTCTAAATAATTACGAAAAAATTTAAATAATTATTTATTTTAGAATTATTTAGTACGTATAACAAATTTTCGGGTTTCAATCTTATTCAAAAGGCCATTCCTTTTTAAGAAAACCAAACCAATTTCCACATCCTTCTGGCCATCATTCAGAGCATCCGATACACTCGGTCCTACTCCCAGTCTATTTAAGTTCGTGTTATAGAAATGAATCTCTTTAAATATGTGAATGATCGTAAGTACACTGTTGCAGCATTGACATTTTGGCGGTGGTTGCTTATTGATCAGATATGCATGAGTTAAATTTGTATGACCTACTCTCAATCTGGCTATAGCTACCTCCTCCCTGCGATTGGAACGGTTTGATGCGGTTTAATGGTTTTTTAATAGATTTTAATTTGCTAGGCAGGCTTTCATTCCACATGACTTGCCAACTAGTTGATATTTCATTTTTCATCGGAAGACTTATTTCTTGGGGTGTCAGAATGGCCGCGCCCTGACTTGGAAGAGCAAGTGCTTGTTTAGCTGCAACGTCCCCTAGTTAATTTCCACCGATCCCCACGTGACCCGGCATCCATATAAAGAAAACAGTTTTACCCAAGTTTTCGAGCATGTTGGTATAATTGTGAATTTTTATGATTCATGCCTTTTAGTGAACTTAAAGAGTCGTTAATGATAACTATGTTTGTATGCGTCACTGTCATGGAGAAGTGGAGTTCTGAGGCTATTGCATGTAAGAATTATTAAATCGTAGGAAGGTTAACCTACATGATGCCCAACAAAATAGAAAAACTTTATACATTGTCTTTCTTTTTTTTACCCCAACAAATAGTTTCGGGCTACATTTAACGTAGGGATGGGTTGGGCATGCGCGTCGTTTTGAACCGTTGTGGATTCGATTCCCTCAAGGGATAATTATTTATTTCTCGGCGGTACCGATCCTGATACTTACACCTTGCTTATTATGCTGTGGCAACTTCAAGGTAGCCACCAGGGGTTGGCAAAAAGGCCCACTAACTGGACTAGTATCTCAATCCAAATGATTAAATACCAAGGCATCTTTAAAATGCAGAAGAGAACATCTTTCTAATAGCTATGTGATCAGAAAAAAATAATGTATACTACATTTAAATAAAATATACTAATATTTTATTTCTTATATTTTCACTTTTTTTTTTTTTTTTTT
>NW_027110919.1:1196893-1201237 GCF_000696795.3 Halyomorpha halys
CTAGTTAGCTCTTGAAACTAGGAGAAAACATAAACTACGTTAAATAATTATCAACAAAACAAATTCATGATCTGACTTCCATAATACATTTTGGTTATATTGAACTATTGATGATACTAACGATACCCCACGTGATAATTAACTTTTAAAATAATAAGTTATAACATGTGGTGTTAGATTACGTTGACTGAGGTAAGCGATGAAATTTTAAGTAGGAATACAATTGAGGAATTTATATTGGAATAGGCGATTACCGCCACGCGTTGATACTTATCAGCGATAATAGCATTATTATCAATTTAAAATGATAAATATTTATTGCTATTTTGAAATTATTATTCTATGATAATTTATGTCGCAATTAAGGACATAGTTAGAGAAGTTTATTCCAACAGTTTCACAACATCTCTAGGAGATTGCATATAATTATTAAAACCAAATTAAATTAGATTTGTTACTTTTTTTTTTTTTATCCTTACTAGAATTTACAACTTTACATAAATATATATTTATGATTTTATTTGTGACAAAGTAAGGAGCATTGAGGATTTTGATTGAAGAAGGGATTGTAAGGATTGGATACGAGAGAAATTAGAAAGTTTTATGGAGCCCCAAAGCTCAACTCTGTATGTCTAGATTGGTCTTATTATAGTCATGTAGATCAGTCTTTTTTAAGGAATTGGAGGTTTAGCAGAGTAGATATTTTCGCAAGGGCAGGGCAGATTTCTTATTTAAAATATAATTTGTAAAATATTAAAAAATAAAAGACTTCAAATGAGTATTTATTCTTCTAATAGTGTTCTATATTCTTGAGGAAATTAAATTAAAACCTTTTTATATTATAATTGCATGTTTTAGATTCTTCATACAACAGGTATCTTCAATAACTGAAATAATAATACCTTTAACTAACCCACGGAAAGAAATATAGATGGTCCGGATAAATAATGGGAAATTTTGATAAAAAGAAATTAATACATTACAACAAATCTAATAAAAATTGCAATATTAACTTTAGAAGGTAAATGTTTTAATTAGTTTAAAGAGAAACATTTTTTTTAATTACTCATGTATAAACAAAAGCGAAAGAAAATAATTATTAATCATTATAAGAATTAGAATTAAAGAAAAAAAATTATAGACACAAAATGATAAATTGATGTGGTGCAATTAAATACATTTACTTAATGCATAATTCACATGTATCACTACTGTTTATATACGTTTTTATGATAATACTTAAAAATTGGCTCAGTGACTCCCATTGTATTAATCTATCTGTCTAAATTGTGTGTATTATCATCACAAGTGTTGTTCTTCCTCTTTTTTTTTCATTCCTTCTCAACCACAGTGACCCTGCAAGAGAGCGATTCCATGATCCATCATGCTCTAGAGAGCATATGGCCTTGTATGAAAATTATTGGTTTACATGCACCTAGATAACATATTTAGACATACATAAAGTATAGAAACAAATAAAAGCTATATAAAATAATTATATGTACATATAAAGTGAATAAATGTAAAAAAATATATATCTATTTTTTTTGTTGTTTTTTTTATCTATGTTTTACATATTTTCTATAATCCTCCTGTTTTAATATTATATTTGTCACTATCGAGAGTGGAGTGGCTGAGTAAGGCACTGTGTTACTATCTGCCGAATCCGCATTTGAATCCAGATGTGGCAGATAATTATTTATTCTGTTACTGCAGCCGCTACTGAACCCTATGGTTTCGGGAGCCTTTCTAGGATCCACCCAGCCTCTTTAAACTGGGAACTCTTAATTGGGGAAAAACCTGTTAGTTGCGCTTGATAATAAATGAATTGACTACAAAACTGATATTTATACCTAATTTTCTTTTTGTTATAGATATTTTATCTAGATTTATAATTTTTTTTTTTTTTTTTTTTTTTTTATTGAACTCTACCAAACCCCTGAATTGTAATTGTTTATGATATTATAATTAGTACAATATCTTGCAGACATAAGAGAGTACCTAAGATCAAAAGAGAAAACATAGAGAGTCAGCTCTATAAAATATTTTACCCTGGGTTACAATTAAGGGCCAATAAATACTGCTGTCCTAGAAAACATGCAGCCAATGCGATTCTCAGGTACCGACGAGGATGTTCCGTTCACAACATCTTATCGAGGATTGTTTCCTCCAAAGAGTAAAGAACATAACGATTGTCATTCTTTGGGTGGAATAGAAGCATATTTAAGAGGTTTGTTACGTCCTAGTGGAGACGTGGTAGGACTCCTTAAAGCGGTATAAATCGAGAGGATTAATGAGGAAGACGCCAGGTTCCGGTGGGGTCTACTGTTTCTTGGAAAGAGGATGTGGTAGTTATGTGCTAGTTCATTGCTCCCAGCCAGGGGGAGCAGTTTCGAGTGAGATATATCGTGGTCACTGGGGCGCCACTTTTTCCTCATGTCATAAAACAACAGTTCGACCAACGTACAAGGTTTAAGAGCGATAATTTAATTTCACGCTTCCAAAGGAAGGGCTTGGGTTAATGGTTTAGCCCTATGCAGAACCAAACAAGTTCTTTTAAAAGTAGCATTTGTTCAGCTTAGAGTTTTAAATTTTATTGCATTTAAAAAAAAAGTTAACCCTCTCGAATAATGTAAGAAACGTTTTTTTGTTTTTATCACATTAACCAATTTTTGTATTCTGTTGGTTTATAAGGAAACGATGATAAAATTATAAATCTATTTTTAATAAAATATCTAATCAGAAGTATTTTTTTTAATTTTTATTGAATATTAATAAGCCCGAACCCGATATTATTCCTTCCATAATAAACTCCCTAACCACCCAAAACCACTAGTTTTTAACCTTGCTTCCTCTTCCATTCCTGGCAATCCTCCGAGGCGCCTGAAAAGAAGATGGCCTCGTGACCTTATATTGTAAACGGTTTTTAGAGTTCTACTACTGGGTAGTTTCTCTACATCCTGTATCATATCATTATGTCATTATAATCAAATTTACTGGTTGTATTTTTTTATACAGTTGTAAATATCAATAAATAAATAAAATTAAAAAAAAAAAAATATTAATAAATTCTATCTCATTTTGTAGGAGATACAGGAGAGTACAATTACACTATATTTGCAAATATATAAGTAAACTACTAGTAAATAATAAGTAGAAAAGAAAACTAAACTTGAAGATAAATACAATTAAAAAAAAAACTTAAACATATTCATTCCGATCTAAAATGTTGAGATTCCGCTTAGGAAGCTCCTAACCTAAATTGTCCCCCACTTGTGAAGGAAAAATCAGAACTCAGGAAGATTCTGGTCTTGAGAGCCAGTCGAGGCTAAGCGAGGTATTTAAATACAGGCAATCAGGACTTGAGTTGAGAATCTGGATGGGGGTACGGTCAAAATATAACACAAATAAGTTAAAATAACATATTTAATAATAAAAAAATAAGAAAAGCACTAATAAATAAGTTATTTCAACTTATTTATGTTAAAATAAAACGCACCCCAACTATCTTCTCCTCATATAATTTATCCAAGGTCAACTATCTCTCATCATCATTAATTATTTACAATAGGTCTCTGAGTAACCACCAGGTGTCCCAGATCATAGGCCTTCAGGAAGGATTGTACGGACTGTAGACCTGGAGGGATTGAGCTAGATGATGTTTGAGTATTAAACGTCGAGAATGTGTGTGCAGGATATTGTTGGTTGCGTAGTATGGAGCAGTGACTAGTGTTTATTGGCCTTTGAACTTAAGGATTCAATACGTTTGACTTTTGTTTTCTAATTTTGTACCTTGGTTCAATTTATTTAAATGGATTAATTAAAAACAATAAAAATCTACTTTAAATAAATAATAACTGAATTTAACAGGTAGTTGAGAAATAATCCTACCAATTTTTTTCACGATACGGAGTTGGATAGTTCACTCAAGAGGGTGCTATAATTGAAAGTGTGGCACTGGGCCAGAAAAAGGTTAGGTTCTATAGAAACCTCCAAAGATGAACAATAATATAAAATACAGCATTAGACTAATATGCGTCATTTTATAAATACTTTACATTAATTATTAACTGAAACATTTTATTTTGTATTCATAAATAATTTATAATTTTATTTTTTATTAGTCTGTTCTTTCTCACATACACTATCAATGTTTTGAGAGTTATCTTCAAGTTTATTTTTATTCTAATTATTATTTAATAATAGTTTACTTATATATTTTTAAATATAGTGTAAATTTACTCTCCTGTTTGTTTGTTTGGTTGTTTAGTGGCGCCAAACTTCATTGGTCATCAACGCCATTTATATTTTATTTAATTTTGCTAATATTCGTTAAATTTTATT
>NW_027110919.1:1202642-1219223 GCF_000696795.3 Halyomorpha halys
GAAAATATTCTCCACATATGACTGATAAGAAAAGAACAAACGAAAATATTCTCCACTTATGACTGATTTTGCAGAGGAATGGGACAAGGAGACCTTTTATTAAAAAAAAATAATGACGTACTTTCTGAACAAAATTTCTTCTAAATGAACAATCAATAGACATTTGATAGAAAATTCCTTAATTTTGAAGTTTGTGAGGTCTATCTTGAAAAGACTTTCACAAGGTTCAGAAGATGTGAAGAGTTAAAACTTCTGGGATTCCCATGTTAGCTATACTGTTGACACCACCAAATCCTTATTTAATCAGCGGGCCGTTCCACTAAATATTGCTTCAACAGCTAATATATGTTTGCAAATGATAATACTATTAAATAAAAATGGATGGTCACCATGTATGGTCATTACAATATGTATATGGTCGTTAAAATAAATATGTATATGGTCGTTACAGTTTGTTAAATATTTACATTAGTTAAAGTGTAGATAACATGACCAAAAATTAATAGATAAATGACGAGAGTTACAAATATATTTTTCAACTATTTATAAATGGACGTTTCGGCCCACACTATAGGTCTTCATCAGGGTTGAAATAAAAATATCCAAAGAATGAGAAGCTGGTGCAAGAGTATAAAAGTGACATGTAAATAGAACATGTATTAGTATAGAGATGAAAAATACATCCATATAAATAAACTGAATTCAAACAAACAAGTTATATTAACATAGTAATGCTTTATGAACTGATTAGAAAAGTATATATATTACTAATGTATATTAGATGTATAAGAAATACTCACGTGTTATTTATTATAATATATTTAACATATATATTATTTACGTATCTAAATATTATAGTATTATACACACAGATTACATTATGCATTTATGCAAACATATATCAAAAAGTAAATTGCTCTGATTTAAAACTTAAAATCTTGTCCATAATTGAAGAGAAATAAGAAAGCTATTTCATGATTGATAGTTTCATATTCCTAATATGAATATTGGAATTATATTTTCAACTTCTTAAAACTACCTCAATTTTAAGTTATAGAAAAGTACGCAAGGCGCTATGTACAAAGGAGTATTTCAAAACATTCTTTTATGCAAAATTCCCTTTTTATTTTCGCTAATATTTTTCATAGCATGTTCTTTCGCTTAGTTTTTCAACAGTGTATACGAATATAGCATTGACACAAAAACAAACAAGTAATAAGTCCATGTAGAAAAACATTAAAAAATTTAATTTAAAATATATTGGTATATCCACTTTCAGCCTTTTTATTTTAAGTTTAACAAACTAATTATTATAATTATTATATTAAATATTAGAATTATATAATTATGAATATCATAATTATTATTTAATTATATTAAAAAAATATATTAAACAATTCTTGTGTATCAGAATATATACTACTAATAAATATTTCTTTTATTTTTATTAGTCCATTATTCATTACTATGTTAGTTAATATGTCTATTTAAATATTTTTATTTACGTCAGTTTGTTTACATGTTTTTCTTTTTTATAACTCCACCTTTTTATTTGTTATATTAAATTGTCACTTTAATACTCTTACTTAAGCTTTGCCTACCCTTGCCCTGTATCTTTTTATTTTAGCTCTGATGAAGACCTGCTGTGTGGATCGAAACGTTAGTGATTAATAAATAATTGAAAAATATTTTTGTCTTTACGGTAACACTAGCCATCGCTTCTAATTCACACATGGGCAATCATATACACATACATATATAATAAAAACAAAAGAACAAGTGTTATAAAGTTTGTAATATTGTTGCAAAGAAACCGGGATTAATAATATTAATATAAATATTATTATAAACAAAATTCAGCCTTAGCTCTTGAAACCGGGCATCGAGAAACCGATTGATATCCTATTTTATACAGAGAAATTTTTACAAATCGTCATAAAAATATAATCACAATATTCCTGGCTGGAAGAGAATAATAATATGTTTCTTGCTTACGTGAATCCTTAAAAACAAAAAACACCACAACCCCCAAGGATAGTAACATCTCTTACCTTAATCCAAGAATTAATATATAACATACAAGCCTTAATTTTAACTGGGATTACCTTCATGGATTCCTATCGAACAATAGTTTCGTCTGACTTGTATAACAATTGTAATAAATAAATCAAATATAGATCCATAATTATGAGAGATAGTTGACCGTGGATGATGAATGAGGAGAAGATGGTTGGGGGTGCGGTCAATGAAAAACACAAATAAGTTCGATTAACTTTTAAAATTACACATTAAAATAAGTTAATCGAACTTATTTGTGTTTTTCATTGACCGCACCCCCAACCATCTTCTCCTCATTTAAATATAGATAGTTTTTTTATATACATTTTTTTTTTTTTATGATACGAATAATCCAGCAGATATGACTAAGAATAAAGGTAGAATTCAGTGATATCCACAAGAACAGGGAGAACTTATCAATTTAACGATATCCAAGTTGGTGCCCGGCCAATGTCATGGAACGATCCCGACTCTGAGACAACCGTTCCTAGAAGGGAATCCCAAGGCTGAATATTCACGAGTGCACTTTCACAAGATTCTTTCACACGGGGTTCAATGGGTCACTGTGAGCAGGTTCCGGAACCGTTGATACTTACAACCGTTAAGGCTTTCCTGGAGCCATTACAAATAAGGAAAAAATCTAAATAAGTACTAATAATATCATTAATGTGCAATTGGAAGATTTAAACACATAAAATTAAGTCTCTCAAATAGTAATAAGTAACAACACGTATCATATTGCACCCCACATCAACAGTGTAAATTAAGTAAAGTAATAAAGTAATTAAGTAAAGTAAATAGTACATCACTAAAAAAAAATTCAATTTTAATCAATAAATATTTTAAAGTTGAAACATAGATAGTAAAAACAAGAAGGAAATCGATGAAATTGTGATTGGCTGCCTACACACCATACTTCAGTCAGATAGACATTATTAAAAAAAAAATAATAAAGCATTAAAAAGGACAATTAGGATGCATACAAAACTTTGAGAATTTTTTTTTTATAATTAGGTATACTCCTCTCCAAATAAATCTCAACAACAACACTTTTGGATTTTGTTAGAACAGTAGGTTTTACGTTTAAAAAAAAAAATTAATTAAAAATATTAGAATTTAATTAAAATAAGAAGTTTTTAAAAGAAAAATTATACCAAAAAAAATTCTTATTTGCCAAATTTAAATTCCATGAGCATTTTATAAGAAGTATTGAATTTTCTTGCTTTGATAACTGCTCACATTCTTTTTAGAATAATCATGAAATCTTTTGATTCGTGGTCCCATTATTCCAATACAGCATTTCAAGCGTAGAAGGAGTAAAAAATTCGTGACCAAACATTGGGTTGAGTTCCAATCTCATTCCTGGCTACTCTAGTTACAGGTAATGACAAGTAATGCGTTCTGTGATGGAGCATAATCCTGCAAAGTATCAAGCTCAGGCATGTAAAGGATTACATGATCTTGTAAAATCATTCCCAAAAACTTTAAAGCATTCAAGACCCCTCCAAGGAGTAATTAGGACCCCTCTTTCAAAGAGATGCTTACCCAAAAGCATTGACTTGTCCCGACCCTATCACGGCCAGCTGGACAGTTAAGTGCAACCTCATTCTCGTGTTTCCATTCCTCCTTTGGACTGAGGAGGAATGGAAACACTGGTGTTCAGAAAATCTTAGGCCCGCATACGGGATTCTGAAGGAATAATGGGCACGTTTTCTACTAACGGTTCTGAGATTAATAATTCCCGAATCATAGATTCCAAATTTATTTGACATAATAAATATGGCGAATAGTATCCTGAGAATTAGCATTTTAATAAAACGGTCCTCTATAGGATCAATGGATTTTCGACGACCTGAATTTGTGCGTCTTTAATGACCATATTTCCTTACCTTTTTATAAACACGGGAATCGCAGAGTAATAAAAACGTAATTAAAGTAATCACCTATGTAACACAAAGATTTTCTTTAGTCATGAATTGTATATAGCCATATTGAATTATCGTAGGTTAAATGATTCATTATCACACAAATAAACCACAGAATACAGAAAAAATAGAGAATTCTATGTACGGAGCAAATAAAAAAAAAATTAAACAGAAGGTGGAATAAAAATTAATCAAGAAAATCGTTTAAAATGTATTTTCTTCACAAACAGAGAGTAAGAACGAAATGATTAATCCCAAATATTTCTCTTATAAATAATCCTATAATTATAAACAAAAAAGTCGATTAGCCTTCATACAACAAAAATTTCTACGATTTATAGGTGTAGCGTTTTTGCTTTTACGAATGGTGTATATTAAATGGTAATAACAATGTTGCTATACGATATATCTAAAAATAAAATAACAATAGAATCAATAAATCATAAACCTCACCTAACAAAGTATATAGTTCAGCATTGTTTGTAATTACAGTTTACAATAATTCTTAAATATAAATAATAAAAAAAAAAAATCTGTATTGCAACGACCCATCTGTACCAGGCGTCAGGGGTGAAAAATTTTGTAAGGAAGTTACTGGCCCAACGGCTGTACTTGGTCAAGATCACACACGACAGCCAATTTTTCCCCTATTAAAGGGTACCCACTTTAAGAGGCTGAATGAAGCTCGAAGAGCTCCCAAACCAATCACGACTATACCAACAGAATAAATAATTATCTGCCACAGCCGGATTCAAACCTGAGTCCTTAGAGTTCATCGCAGGATCAATTTACTAAAATAAAAATTGATATTCTGCCTTACTACTGAGCTACTCGCTCCCATAATTCTTATACACGTAGTATACGTAATAATTAATAGAACTTTTATTAATGCTTTGATGAGAAATTATATTTAGGTGTTTATAAAAGTAAGAAAATTGCTGTCATCATTAATCTGAACAAACAAACCGAATGTCAAAATAAAAAGTGTTAAAAAACTTGGCTTTATTTTCTCAGTGCATAAATTAAAATTATTAAAAAAATCTTAATAAAAGAGGGAAAAATCATGACATCAATTATTGAAGCTACCATAGGGAAAGGCATCGGATTCCCAACTTCCAAGGTGAGTTTCCAATTTCGACTATTGATAGAAATGTATTTTCTGGTCTATAATCCTCAAATAACGAATCGGGTGGGAATATTCTGAGGAACACACAGCAATTGGGTACCAGGTCCTTCATTGGTAGGGAAATTCTGACAATGGTTGGTAAATCCATGATTCCTTAGAAAAATATAATAAAAAAATTGATCCTTCCTTCCTGGGTCATAGCAGTACCAAATATTTTTATTTTATTTATTTTTCAGGAAATTATTATTGAAAACAAAAAAGTATAAATGTAAGTATCAGAAGGTATCACAAAGTCTTAAAACATCTCAGCAGTGCTGATAAATAACCAGTTGAGGTCGAGCTTACTCAGATATTACAAATATAAAGGCTAAAATGATATATCTCATATCAATAGCCTAAAATGGGCTAACTAAATTCAATTACAACACTTTAGTTATTTTTTTTGGGGGGGGGAGGCATAATAATTAATTATTTTAATAAGGAGCGGGCAGCTCAGTGGTAGGGCACCATACTACTATCTTCAAGGACCCGGGTTGGAATCTGGCTGCAGCAGATAATTATTTTCTATTTCACTCAGCCCTATGGGTTAAGGAGGACCCCGGGATTCACCCAGCCTTATAAAGTTGATACGCTTAATAGGGTAAAAATCTGGCGGTAGAGCGTGATTCTGACCAAATCACCTCAATCAGATTTACACAATCCGAATTTTCCGTACTTTTTTTGATTTTGTATAAAATCAGGGTCAAGAATCTCATTTTTTTATGCCTCCTAAATTATCTATGTACTATGCAAGCTAGGACCTGGCTTACCCCTACTACCAGAGCCGATGACTAGCTGGCCAGCCTCTGATAGAGGGATACGGTTTACATCCTTAACCTAGACGAGGGAAGTTGCTAGAAGACGCAACACAACGCAAGACCTCCAACACAGTCACCCAGATAAGATAATATCATTCATAATATGAATGAGACCACTCACAGCTCAATCTAATTTGTCTATTATAATTCAATTTTTATTATTACTGATACACTAACCCAAGATGTCCCTCCAGGGATTAACACTTGATTTAAGAGCAATAGAATAACCTTGATCTGAAGATAAAATATCTCATAATTGAACCCTCCTTGTTCCACACTAATGTAAATAAGATTTCAACATACATTCGGAATTCCTGTAGTGAGGCACGAGCAGGATCTGATATAAACAAACTCCTTGCACAACCCTTAGTCTAGTAGCATTAGTTATACAGTATACCCTTCATGGGTCGTAGCGGTGCAGATTTAATTTTTTTTCCAATAAAAAAAAATTATTTTATTTAAAAACAAATTTGATTCTTTTTTTTCTCAACTTTATTCTTTTTAAAACCTTCCAACGTTTCGACCCTCAGGTCATTCTCAAGGATACATTTTTTTTTTTATGTCATTTTCTTTTTAAAATCTTAAAAATGCCGGCTAATTGCCTTTGTCCTCTATAACTTTTTTTATATAATTCCTTCTTAAATTTAAATCTTTTACAATCCACTTCTCTTCTTTCTTTCATTTACATTTGCAACCTTAAAACAGAACCTACCTTCAACAGGTCTGTTTGTGTAAATATTTTATTATTAATTTATAATAAAAAATAAAATGTGTACAAAATGAAATAAACTATCTAATATGAATCGAAATTATTTAAACAAAAACCATTTAACAATAGGTAAAGAGTGATTAGATTCCCATCTACTTACAATCCAATTTCTTCTAGATAACAATATTTCAAGACGCTCATTTCATTGAATGCCAATAAACTTTCATTCACGTCTGCCCATCAACTCCGATTGAATCATGGCCAATTTTCCTATCAGTAATTTAACATTTTAACAAACGGAATCAACATTATAATTAACTAAATAAACTTTGACGTCCGCCTGTGTAGGACTGACATGCCGTTTGAAAAGGCACCAGCTGGCAATTGTCTCGCATCAACTGCCATTGCTGAAGATTTGGTCACTTCAAATCAATATATCACATAAGTGGAGATTATTTATTATTTACAAGTTTTAGTTAATCGGTAAAAAACATAATAAAAACTGTTTTATAATACATTCCTCAAAAATAAGCTATCTTCATCATAAATCCCATTATGTTTCAACAGAGATCATTTGAAATTTCTTTCATCTGAATTCACTTAAATACTTGACAGTTTTAATGTAGATTAACATTATATGCTAGGTATGAAAAACTTTAATTATACACACGGTTAGTATATAATTAAAGAAAAAAATATAATATAAACAAATACAAATATTGGAATGTTTCTAATATCATTGATTGAAGAGCCCTCAGAGAATGACCTGAATGTAATATTTTTTTTTAAATTAATACAGTTTTAATTAACTATTTAGGTCCTAAGAATCGCAGTAGATGTTCCTTGATTTATGAGAAATAGTTCTTACGGAACAATAACTGAAATCAATAGATGAGTTTTAAAAAATTACATTCCCTGTTACAAGCAATCAAAGGTGTCGTTTCTTACAACGTGGAAACTATAACTTTATCTCGAAGACTTAAGCTCAGACGTTCTGAAATATAAATTTATTTATTTCGATTTTCTCAAATTATTTTTTCAGTACATAAGTCAGTAATTAATTTATTAATACTAGGTTTTTGTTTGTTACATGATTATTTTTTAGATACATTATTTTTTTATTAAAATAAATCAATAATTATAACATTGTGTATAGTTCAGAAGTCTTGTTTCCCTCCCTAACCTTTAATCAATTGTTAAAACCAAATCTAATTGTTATAATAGCAATGTAAGACACACAAGGCGATCTGGTAATAAAAATATACTAAAAAAAAAAACACAACAATAACAGTTTAGACATAGAATTTCTGGAATACAATTAAATATGTAACAGATATGTTTTTAAATATAAATGCCATTTTAATATTAATTCTGACATTTAAAAAAAATCGTGTTAATAAAAACGATATGTATGTATATACATATAAATAGATGTGTTTATACACACATTTAGACTAAAAACTAAGTTTGTAAAATTTAACTAAGATGATTATATTGTATAAAAATTAATAAAATAAATTAACTTTAATTATATTATTTCAAATTTTTTTTTTTTTTTTGAGACAAGGTAATATTTATTAATTAAATCAATTTTATATCCAATCCGTCTCAACACTTTATTTATTCATTAGTCCAACGTTTCGGCCCTTCTAGCCATCTTCAGGGACATCTTCAATACAAAAATCCTTCTCATATTAATTTATAATCTCTATTTGCAGGCTATTCTGCCCAGGTCATTTTCTTTATTTAAAGTTCAAAACCTCTTTATTTAAAATTTAAAACCATTAACATTTATTGTATAAATAATAAATGTTAATTTAGTTTCATTCCATACGACAATTTTATTTCATTTAATTGACAAATGAATTCTCCCCAACTCACTCTTTCAGATCCCTCCAGTAATACGTTAACCACGTTCGATCCGTAAAACAAATTAAGCGGATTTATCATTAGATAACAATGAAAAATCAAACCAAAGACATAATAATCACAGCAGTAGATCAGTTTATAATAAATAAATAAATTTAAAAACTAATATATAGATTAAAAAAAAGTTAGTTAAAAGCTATACTTAAATCAATAATAAGTAGAAAGAAATAATTTAATTAATAAATAAGTTAAGGGGATAAATAACTTAGAACACAAATCTAGAGGTCCAAAAACTAAAAAGAAAAATAAATAACCTCAGAGCTAATGCAGGTGATGATGTATGATCCCAAGAGAGTCCAAAATAATATTTTCCGCCAAAATATTTTTAAAAAATTTTTTTGAGCCATCATTTCTACTAGATATTTCATATATAAGTGTCCTTATTGAAAATATGAATTAAGGATCTCAACACAACATAAAATCCATTAATGCTTTGTTTAGAAAATATTCACATCTAAATATTTTTATTGTTATGGATTATTCAAGTTATAATAAATTATTATGTGCTACAACAACTCTATTAATATAAAAATTAACATTCATATTGAATGTTGTTCAAAGCGATTATCTTCCTTTCACAGGAGCAGTGGCCGAGTGGCAAAGTATGTATGTTATTCTTTCTTAAGTTTCAATTATCCTTTTCCATAAAGAATTAAGGTCATTGGCCGGCCTTGCAGAGATTTTTTTGTTCAACCTCAGCTCCAACTGAAAACTTCAGTGTTGTCAATGCGTGAGCGTGGCAATAACACAAATCTAGTGCTACTCAACGTAACTTTGAACATTTAATATGAATGATGGTGTTTAACTTACATTAGTACAGTAGTTGGAACACATATTAATTATAATCTAAATAATTTACAAAAATGAAAATCTTTAGATGTGAATATCTTTTAAACAAAGCGTTAGCTATCTTATCTTCATAGAAAATGTTTTCTTGTTTAGGCATCCTTAATTTATATTTTCAGTTAGGTCAGCTAAACCTGAAAACATTGTTTAACAGATTTTTTATAAAAGTAAATTATATATTGATCAAAACAACCTAAACGCAATAACGGACTTAAAAACGAAGACCCCATATCACAGCCCTCAAAGAATGGTGTCGTAATTGCAGGATTAAGATAAATTCCAACAAATCCCATCAAATCACCTTTACCCTTCGTCGTAAACCCACTGACTGCCCTACAGTTTCATTTAATTATGTTACTCTTACCCCTGTCGAACAGATCCGCTACCTTGGATTACATTTGGACAAACGATTAACCTGGAATCCTCACACAAGACTGAAAAGACAGGAAACTGCACGTCGATTTCGACTATTACAGCACTTACTAGACAAACGGTCTAAACTTCCAACACATTACAAAAGACTGATCTACATGACTGTAATAAGGCCAATATGGACATATGCAGTTGAGCTTTGGGACTCCACTAAACCTTCGAATTCCTTTCGTATTCAATCCTTACAATCCAAAATCCTTCCTAAAATCCTCAATGATCCTTACTTTGTCACAAATAAAATCATACATAAAGACCTTAATGTTCCCTATGTAACCGATCTAGCCCGAATCAGATATCACTCCTTCCATTATAAACTCTCCAACCACTCAAACCCCCTAGTTTCTAATCTTGTATCCTCTTCCATTCCAGACAATCCTCTGAGGCGCCTGAAAAGAAGATGGCCACGAGACCAGCTAATGTAAAATATCATTAGAGTGCTAACAATGCGTAGTTTCTCTACACGCATGTAACACTCCAATTTAACTTAGATCAGATTTACTAAATGTATTATAATATACAGTTGTAAATAGCAATAAATAAATATTTAAAAAAAAAATATAATAAAAAACAATAAAAAACACCAAGACGAATATGAGATATGATAATTTCATCACAAGATATTTCTTTGCTAACTGTAAATGTTTTACAGGATATAGGTTTTAAACAGTAAGCTAAGGATTATGTTCAAAGCATACATGCACGCCTTCGATTCTGTAATGGAAAAACATAATACGTTATGAATTCCACAAATTACGAATCATTATTAAATTACAAATTATCATAAATTATGATAATTAAGTAACTAGCCTCTACCAACTCCATATTTTTTATGATGAAAAAATAAAATAAAAAATAATTATGTAACATCATTAGAAAATTACAAATGATGATAATTAATTAACTGTATAACCCAATCAACTTGTGGTCAAGGTTACTGAAATACATTTGCCACAATTCTTTTTAACTTGGTTTATAATACCTTTTTCAATATAGTTTTGTATGTAATAGTCTTTCAATAAAGTTTCATCAGTCGTACGTCATACCAATGAGGTTTCATCCTTGTTCTATTTGACAGAGGGATTGTCATCTATGACAATTGTCATTCATTGTAGATAAGCCGTTCAATGCATCAGCCTCCAACTATATAAGGTTAGTAGACATCTGTGCATGGATAATTGAACGACTATGAATGATAAACAAATTTACTGTTTTAAATATACTTTATAGTTTGTTTTAAATATGATCCGCATATATAAACGAACTTAAAGTTTTAGTCTTAAAAAGGTCAGTTCCGACTACTACAGCAGTTACTATATTAACGGTCTAAACTTCCAACTCATCACAAAAGACTAATCTACATGACAATTCTAAGGCCTATCTTGGCATACGAAGTTGAGCTTTGGGGCTCCACTAAACATTCGAATTCCTCTCGTATCCAATCCTTACAATCCAACTTCCTCAATGCTCCTATCTATCTTCTACTTCTTCTATATCTATTATATCAATCCTTCCATTATAAATTCCCAATATTCATAAATTCAAGTTTCTAACCTTCTACTTCCATTCCTGACAATCCTCCTAGGAACCTGAAAAGAAAAGGTGTCTGGCCTCCGAGACCTTCTAATGTAGAAATATTTTTATAGTGCTACCAATAGTTTTTTTTTTTTTTACGGCCTGTATTATATCATTATGATCTTACATTAAATTTACTAAATATATTTTTATGTAATTACAGTTGTCGATACAAATAAATAAAAAAATGTCAGAAGTGGACAAAATTTTGAATATTTATTTCTATTAAATTTTAAGTTGAAAAATTGTAATTTTTAACAATATTAATCCAACATTATTGCGAACATTTTATTTTTTTAAATTTTTGTAAATGTAAAGCATTAGTGAGTTAATCATCTGTAATCTACAGGAAAATTGTAATTTTTTTATATATTTTTTTTTAAAAGTCGCCTCGCCTGAAATTGCACTTAAATTAGACAAATTAATTTTGTAATTTTTAACGCGACTTGAGCGTTTTATCAATTCCATGGTCCATTTTGCATGATGCTGAGTTTTCAATTTAAGGGCTTTTTATTCAGTTCAGATATGGAATAGATGTTGAATAGTTGAGGTATCATAGCTATGATAACGTTAGAAGAAAAACATGTATAAGCTCCGTGGTGCCAATTCCTAACCTGCTTGTTATAGAGCAATCCTTCATTGTTATGCTTTTAGTAAGAAACCAAGCAAGATTTTAGTATTCAATTAGATGATAGAAATTAAGAGGTAGACTTAATTCCAATTGATTAAAAAATATTTATCTTAAAAAAAAAAAAAAAGGTTTCAGTTCTTCGTTTGCTCCTTCTTAGATTGGATCATTGCCTTCATGTTTAAACGGAACCACAACTTTATTTGTTTTTGTTGTTGCATCATGTTGATCCTATATCAATCTTCAATTATCAATATAATTTGTGGTTCATAAATTTTGCCTTTCTTTAATAAATGACAAGTTGTCGGGTCACACTAATTGATTTAAAAAAAAAACATTATACGCACTTGAACGCCTTTAGAATTCAATGTGTGGTTGTTGGTTCAATGGCCAACAACCTAAACCTATTTCGGATTTAAATCCTTATATGAGAGATTTGAATCCTTATATAAGACTGAAAATACAGGAAACTGCTCGTAGATTCTGACTATTACAACTCTTAGTGGACAAACGGTTTCAATTTCCTACTAATTACAAAAGATTCATTTGTATCACTATAATAAGGCCTATCTGAATTTAAGGAGTTGTTGACCTGTGGGGCTCTACAAATCAAATCATCCATCAGGACCTCAATGTTCCAAATGTTGCCAGAACCTTACACCAATCCTTTCATGATAAACTTCCCAGCCACCGAAATCCACTTGTTTATTCTTCATTACCTGATATTTCCTCCAAGGTGTCTGACAAGAAGATGGCCTCGAGATCTTCTCCATTAAAATGGAACTCCAATAATATTTCCATAGAAATGTTATAGGAGTTCTATCAATGAGTAGATTCTACACATCTATTTTTTTAAAAAACGGATTTAAATCTATCAATAAAAATTGCTTGATAATTTGGAAATGAGTTAATGGTAATTAAATATAATACACAAACTTATATTGCAACGTACTTGTATTAGAGGATATTGAATTGCCGGTTAAAAAAAGCAGCAAAAGATGCAAATATTTGAGTGACATAATGGCTGTATGATAGTAACCAAATTTTTTCATTATATACGACTCACTATAATTTATTAATGAATGAGTCGGTCGACTTTAATGAATAACAAGCTATTACACTGTCTGGCGTGTCACACCTTTATAACTTGTTCGAATGATTTATGAAAATAAATCTAGATAGCTATCAAGATATTTGAAACGGGATTGCTTCATGCTAAAAGCGACCATTGTTCCCAAAAGAGCATTTTTTTTATATGTGCAGTACTAAAAGGACTCGGGCTTCGAATATCCTATTAACAATAAACAGAATTCCACTTCTACTTCTTAATTCACGGCATATTACAGTTTCTTCATTTGAGGCAACAACAGAGAGAACATAAATGACACAATATAGGGAGATCAAGCTACACTGTTGACTTGCCAACTCATTTCAAATTCAAAAAAACAACGTAGAAACGATTTCACGTGTAGAAACTTTATCACAAACGTTTGAAAGACACGTCAGTGACACTCGTATAATGAAAATGTTCTGTAGCAGGACTTTATTAACTTTTAACTTTTAACCATCTTTATCAGTCATAAAAAAATTACTTCACCTTTGAAATAATTATCTTATAAAAGATTTGCAATAATAATAAAATATCAATAAAGAAACAAAACTAATAATTGTGTATTTTGAGAACCTAGTATCCATTAGGATATATTAATATTTATAATACATGGAGCTATTATTTAAAATACATCCTAAAATTTTAATTAACAAGCTTCGGGTCATTTTAGTTTTATTGTGAAGGCATCTTAAATGTCTAAATAGAAGTAGGATGTTCAGAAATTCGTAATATTTTATTGAAAATAAATTTATTTATTTTTAATACTAAAGATTAGATAGTTTTAGAGATCTCTAGGATTAAATAGTTCAAACAATCCAATAAATGACATTTCAAATTCACTTTATCTGAATTCTATTTCTATTAAATTTCACTATAAATTAAGCAATTTTATGGTTCCAGATATTAACTATGATCACTATTCTAAAACATTATTGATGTCGTGTTTCTGTTTCCTTAGTAAAAAATGAGAAATAAATCCATATAATTAAATACCAATATTTATATTTTTATTGATTAAATAGTTGTGATACACTCTCACAATGCAATGAATAATATTTCGCGTTCACTTTTCAAAAATCTTACGACAGGCACAGATGATAGCTAAGCAATCTGATGATTCACAGTATAAACCAAAATCACAATTAGACTTTTTTCTGTTTTATTAATCGTGTTGACGCTCACAAATGAATGAAAAGGAGCTGGCTGTATCACCAATCAATCTGTTTTGTAGAATACCAATTTATACATATTTCGTGTAAAGAATAAATATTTTTTAAATTATTCCACAACCTGACAAATGACATATCTCATTTACTGACAAGGAGCTGGCTGGGATCTTATGGTTCACTGTATAAACCGAAATCACAATCCGACAACTTTTTCCTGTTGTATTAATTTTCTACACGCCCACAAATGAAGGAAAAGGAGCTGGCTGTATCAACAATCAATCTATTTTATATAACACTAATTTAGGTATATTTCATGTTAAGAATAAATAATTGTAACATTACACAAAGCGACGAACGAATTTCTCATTTACTGAAAAGAAGTTGGCTGAAATGCTATCAATCGATTTATTTCATTGAACACTAATTTATTTATAATTCATGTCAAGATTAAATATTTGCAATGTTATCACGAAACCCGATAAAAGATATTTCTCCATCAAATATGAAATTTGATGACAAGCACCGAATTGTCACCTGAGTATTTTTATGATTAAAAACATAATCTAAAATCACAATTGGTCAGATAATTTTTCGTTTTCATAGTCGTAACACCAGTAGATGACATAAAAGGAGATGTATGATCAGCAATCGATCTATTTCATTGAACAAAAAAATATTCATATTTCGTTAAGATTAAATAGTTGCAGTGTTAGGCAACACAATCTGGTAAGAATTCTTTCGGATCATTTTCATGTTTCAACTTGGTGACTTCCACAAATTGCTGCAAAAGAGATGGCCGAGCCATGGACAATTTTATTTACTTTTTTGGCAGCATAAACTCAATTGCCGTAATGTACACTTATTTTTTTTAAAAACGGAGAAAGTAAAACTATGCAGTTGGAGGAAGATTGGTACTCACGGTTATCCGATGCTCGTGCCTGAGGGCACGGAGCCCCCGAACCGGGACGGACGGAGCGAAGCCGACGTGGGGCCCAGTCCTTTCCTCCCGCAGTCCCTCCATCCTCCTGACTGGACCGTAGACGGCCTCCCACCTCCGCCGTGGTGGGGACCTACCCCGTCAGTAGTTGTAGTGTCTGCGGCTCCTTTGCCACGGTCTTACATCCATCTTTAAATATAACCATTCGATATTTTGTATCACATTTCAGATATCTTATCAGATAATAAGCTATATATGCTTAAAACAGATAAGAGAACAAAAAGTATTCCTATGTTTACACAAATCTCATGTTAAATTTCAATCAATTCGTGCTCAAAAAATTAACCCTTGAATCAGCAAACGGGCTTATATGATTCAATTTTTGTCTCAGTAACAATTGTCGACACGTCCCTATGATGATTCCTTTTCTTGGACATTCTCCAACCACCTACACTCCCCGACTGAGCCGGTCTCTAAGATGAGGTGAACTGCGTAGTAAATTGGATCCAGATCTATTTAACTCCAAGGCTAAACGATTTCCTTCGTTTGTATACATTGAATTAGCTAAATTGTTTCTTAGGATATACTGTACGACAAATTGAGTCCAATCAATCAAAGAACACTAATAATAACTATTTAAGCCATTACGTCATTCATAGTTTACATCGGAGTAAAACATAAAAATAAGTAACGATATAGACAATACAGATAAATTACATTTATTATTGTTACAATGAAAACAATATTGAAACAAAAAAGTAAAATTGAGGCTAAGGAAATTTTTTTTTCTAGATATTGTAGGTTCCATCCCTGAAACTAACTTTTGAAAAAAAAAATGCAAACGAAATGGTGAAAAACTCTTTATCAGCAATTAATTAAGAAATAATCAATTAAATTAACTCAGTTGGACAAATCAATCCTGGGGTATTGCTACTAGACATTTTAAAATACAAAAACATAAACAAATAATACACGAAAAAAGTTAAGCACTAGAGCCCTGCTATAATGATCATATTTAATTTAGTACTCTTTATTGGTTGTAAAACAAATCAAAAATAATTTAATTGTTTTGTTAACCCTGAAAATCGCCATGAACCGTAATAGAATAGCAGGAAAGAGGGATAAAAATGAAGAACTTCCAATAGGCATTTTTTTAACACCAACTCAATCCACATACATATTTTGAACTCCATTCGAAGTGTCTATTAAACAACATTCAAAGTTCTAAAATACTAAAAATAGCGAATAAACAAAAAAAAAGTATATATATAATATAGGGAGA
>NW_027110919.1:1219463-1263029 GCF_000696795.3 Halyomorpha halys
AGAGAGAGAGAGAGAGAGAGAGAGAGAGAGAGAGAGAGAGGATGAAATAAATTAGTTGAGATCACCAAAGGAAACTTTGTCGACCTTCAAAGTTAAAAGCACAAATTTTCAATTGATTGAATTAGAATTTCTAACTGGAAATTGTACAATTATCTGGAGAGGCTGCAAAGGTGTGCAACGCCTGAAACTCGCCTATTTGGAGTTTATACACTGCCCTCCAAGTGTTAATAAATAAAATTAATAATCTATACCAAGTCATATGTAATCTCTATTGGTTCCTAACCCATCAGTACCTCCTTTAGTTCGTAGAAGTAAAGAAAAAAAGTTCTTCAGAAATCTTAAATATGCTCCTACAAAATTCTATAAACCGAAGCAATGACAATGGAACTTAAACATTAAAAATTTAATAATCCCAACCGTTATAAATATTCTGAGAAATTTCTTATACACTATAGTCGAACTAATTTATAAAAGAATAGTTGAAAACACTTTGTCTTCCACCCTTAAAAAGTTTAACAACACACCAGGGAGCTTATGTTTAAAGTGGGTTTTATAAACATAAAACAGATTAAATGAGTTTCAAAAAAGGATATGTGATAAGAAAAGTCAACAACTGTTGCGTAATTCCTGAGCTCAGTCGTAGAAGGAAAATCATGTATTTTTTTTTTTTTTTCAATTACTAACAGAGTAAGCCTCACTATAGTTATAGTAATTTAGATTTTTGCTTATAATTTTAACATCGGCGGAATAATAAGAAATTTTAACACCTAATACATAATTAATTTTTGTCCAACTAAGTATATATAATGTTACAAAATTATCCTTCCCTCCTCGAATCCAGAAAAAGTTATTTCCACGCACAGTTACAACCTAAGAAACACAGAATGTGTTCCAAAATTAACACGAAATGATAAACAAATAAAATTATTAAACGATATTCAAATAAAAGTAATCACTCATTGATACCACATCTTAAATTAAAGCCAAGCCTTTCTCTTGCACTTTCGAAAAGTTAGTTACATGACTTAGAACACTATAAATCATTTCCAAGAGACCTTTAAAATAAGGTTGGAGTACTTAAAAAATAGGTTATTTTTTTCTGGGAGACCAGAATTGATCTAATTTTCTCTCTTTGTTTGTTCTTTTTTTCTATTTATCTACAGATTATATAAGCATATTACATTTTATAACATTGACATAGAAAGTAATTAGGGTAACAACTAATAAGTTTTTTTCCTCGGCAGACCTTATAGATCTCTGGCCGCCCAAACCAGCCTTCTCTACTCCTGTCAATCTTGGGCTACTGCTTTACATGCAGCTCTTTTGCATCTTTGTTGATTCTATCTATCTATCTGGTTTTTTTACCTCCCACGTGGTCTCTTGCCTACTATACTGGCATTAATTGTTGTGAAGAGGTGTCCTCATGGATTGTTCATGTGATTAATAAGTATAGTTTAACGTGATAACTTCAAATCCAAAAATTACATGTAACGCGCCAAATTCTTATATTTTCCTTTCTTGAAATGTTATATTATATCTACATAATATATTCTGTTTATACACCATACCACAACACTTCCACGAAGAGCCATTATGCAGACATGAGTAATAACTTAAACTTATAATAATATGAACAAATATAATGGAGTGGTAGTAAGGAAAGTAAAAATAAAAAAAAGATAAACAAAAATAAGAATTGATAAATATGTGGAAGGCTCAACAAAATTCCAACACAGCAAGGATTGGGATGAAGGTCAATTTCGTTCCAGTGTGATAAAGATACCCGAGAGTTAGTGGTTTCCCGAAATATTTTATTTTTAAAAACTGATAAGTAAAATTTATGAATTTTAGAAAAAGGGAGCCAAAAAGAGAAAGAATATTATTCTTATAATAGAGTAATTTATATAATTTTTAACTTATATTTAAATAATAATTTTTAAATAGGTTTTTATTATTATATTAGTGTTATGTTGTTTTTCAAATTTTTAATAGTACCCTAAAGACGGAGGAAGACTCCGAAACGTTGGTGTAAATTAAATATTTGTTAAAATAAAGACAAATTTTGGAAAGGCTTAAATATTACATTTATTTAATACTTAAATAAAATTACGAAGACAATTAAGGAAAAAAAAGGAACAAACCACTGAAGAGGAATGGAAATAACTTATTTTAAAATGTAATACAACGGTTTCCAAATTGAGTGCTGGAGCACTCTGGAGTGCTATTCTATGCCACGAGCATGAGTCAGGAGTGCCGCAAGCGAATTCTACTTTCACAAATTAATCCAAAAAAAAAATTAAATCAGCAAATATCCTTCCCAATACATTCCATCATTTATTTTGCAATTTTTTTTTCTTATTTTCTTAAATACTCAACCCCTCTAAAGATGGCGACAACTTTTACCTCGACAAGGGTGCCCGAATTTTTTATTGCTCAACAATGAAGCCACGAATTTTTTTCTTACTGCCTAAAAAATATATTATATCTTATAGCTGCTGATATAATATACTATAATCCCTTTTGTTCCGACAACTTATTTATGATGGATATTTAACAATATGTATAATGTTTATTAATATTACATACTATTTAGTGTTATATTCATTGTTTCATAATTTATATTATATGTTATAATTTATTTTCAATTCAATATATACATATTTTATATTTAATACTTATAATATGTACAAGAAGTGCGTTTTCTTTTTATCTCCAAAAAAATACCAATATCTTTACTTTTATTCAAAAATTCTGTGATAATTGCTCTTAGACACACACAAGCAACCACCTCTATTTTGCACTTTTCAGGCGCTAAAAAAAAAAAATAATACAAAAATTCTATCAATTCAAATTTTGTCTCAGCACAATTATGAAAAAGAAACTATTTGGAGCCCTCACCTAAATGTCAAAAAGCTAAATAATTGAAGAGATTCTGAACACCAATTTCAAAAATCGTTGAAGTACTTATCTTCTAGGTGCTTCAAGTCGAGTTATGAAAAAATGAATATTTATCAATAAACAGTGATCTACAAAAAATAATTGTACAATTATAAAGAAATATCCTTAAGCTGCAATAGCTCGACGAAACACTATTAACCGATTATATATTCGATAGAAAATTTTGTTCAATGAAATAAACTGGATTAATCTATTAATCGATTAAACAATTGAGCCTTAAGTAGTAGATTCATATAAGGAAAAATTATATAATCCATTATTATGTCACTACTTCGAAGAAAAATAAAATGATCCATTATATTTCATCCCCGCGTATTACAAATCTACCCGACCAAGTAGTAACTCACCGCTCCGCAGCTGTGTGTAGGCGTCTTCAGATAAAAGCCGGTTAGGTTTCCTCTTAAGGAAGCTTAGCAATTCTTATGGACACGGTCTTTCGAGGATTAGTAGAAGTATAACCTTCAGCCGTCAGGAGCCTTCTCGGAAATTGCTTTCTTCCCGTTCCTCTTACCTTTTAGTAAATCTCGATTCACTTCTAGACAGGAAGCCATATCGGTAAGAGAACATCGATATTCAGTACTATCGAAAGTTCAATCAAGGTATGAGAAGTAGACAATATAATCAATTCCATTTAATTAAAAACACAGATTAACTAAAATAACAATGTAGGCAAATTAGATAAAAAAAATACAGTTGTGACTTGACATTAGCCACAAAAAAATAATATAACATCTTAAGACAATTATAGTACTAAGTAGTGAAAAAAATCCAGCGGTTTTTAAAAACATTTAAATCACCAAAATATCATGATAAAACATAAGATTTTTATTTTCACTTACCTATGTACAGAATATATAGAATATGTTTGTAAGTGAAAGGGCTAGCTTAAAAACGACAAACAGTACAAAACTGAAATTATATATTTAAGGGAGTAAATGCCCGGGGTGATACTGCAACTTTTTTGACAAAATCTTGTTTCATTTTATAGATTAAATTTTCACCTTTTTTTCCTTGAGAAGCACTCTAACTATTATGGTCAATTTCAGAATGTCAACGTATACTGAATGGTCTTTAATGTCAGGATAGTCTGAGAGGGCTTTTTTTTTTTTTTAATATTTATTTATTGCTGTTTACAACTGTACATTATAATACATTTAGTAAATCAGATCTAAGTTAAATTGGAGTGTTACAGGCGTGTAGAGAAACTACCCATTGGTAGCACTCTAATGACATTTTACATTAGCTGGTCTCGTGGCCATCTTCTTTTCAGGCGCCTCGGAGGATTGTCAGGAATGGAAGAGGATGCAAGATTAGAAACAAGGGGGTTTGAGTGGTTAGAGAGTTTATAATGGAAGGAGTGATATCTGGATCGGGCTAGATAGGTTACATAGGGAACATTAAGGTCTTTATGTATGATTTTATTTGTGACAAAGTAAGGAGCATTGAGGATTTTACGAAGGATTGAATACGAGAGGAATTCGAAGGTTTAGTGGAGCCCCAAAGCTCAACTTCATATGTCCAGATTGGCCTTATTACAGATCAGTCTTTTGTAATGTGTTGGAAGTTTAGACCGTTTGTCTAGTAAGTGCTGTAATAGTCGAAATCGACATGCAGTTTCCTGTCTTTTCAGTCTGGTGTGAGGATTCCAGGTTAATCGTTTGTCCAGATGTAGTCCAAGGTAGCGCATCTGTTCGACAGGGGTAAGAGTAACATCATTAAATGAAACTGTAGGGCAGTCAGTTGGTTTACGACGAAGGGTAAAGGTGGTTTGATGGGATTTGTTGGAATTTCTGAGAGGGCTTAAAAGCAGATTTTAAAAAAAAAATCTTTTTCTAAATGATATTTAATTTTAAAGAGATGGTTAGAAATGCGGTCAAGAAGGAAGAAAAAGTAATCATAAACTATTTATTTATTTTCTGCCGACGTTTCGTCCTGTGCTTTAGGTCTTCATCAGGGCTATTAGGTGGAAGAGTAAATAGAGACTCCTTAAATGACAGAACAGTCCACACGTTCGGCTTCGTTATTTTTAGTTAAACTGTTTAATTTCTGGCACAAACATTTATCCATCATTTTAAGTGTTTAATGAAAAAAATATATATTCATTATTCCCACTTCGAAAATTACTAAAACGTCAATTTTTATAGCAACAGAATAATAAAAAAAATTGTTCATAAATTTCGCTATACAGCGCCCATTACCTATTTACTAAACGGATCATCTCATCTTTCAACTACAACAAATAATAATCTAATATTCCATTATGAAACCTATTTGGACATACAAGCTTCATCTGTGCGGACAACTAAAGTTTTGAATATCAAACGTACACAAGTCCCTCCAACAACAACCAATGTTCCATACAACATAAAAAACAATGCCTTAGGCAATTTTCATGTGAATAGTGCAGTACATCAGAAATATATTTTAAACAGACTGATTTCAACTATTCTAATGGATGAAGTTCTAAAAAACACTTAATATCAAATTTAAAAAATGGGCGCAAATAAAGATACTCCCCTGTTAGAATAAAAGAGTTGAATAATAATTCTCATTTTTTTTTTTTTAACACCTTTTCCTTTTCTGACACGCGGAGTTGTTTTCCTATAGTTTACAAATATATTCTCATTAGAGAGGGAAGGTCGAGTTTTCATTCCACGGGGACGCCACAAAATAAAAAAAACGCCCAATCCGGAATTAAATGGAGCAGATTCAAGGTTGCTAAGGTGACAACTTAACCCACTGGGATCTAACAACGACTACACTTGTCTAAGCAGTGGACCCACTGGTTATTTTCTTTTTAAACAATAGCACGTGAATCCCACTTCGCTCCAAATTTATAAAAGAAAAACGAATTTACAATATTGACAGAAAGGGGAAGGTTCAATTATGAAAAACGCATCTTGAGCAGTGAAGCCCCGGAACACGGCCGGGAAGTAGGGAGGGGGCTTGTTGTGGATCAGAAGGGCTACGGACTGCTGTATTCCCAACGTTTTGAAAAATGTTTTACACTCTTTTGACAGGAGTAGTAAAATATCAAAAACTGAAGGATTCTTTACTAGGGACGAGTATTTTACGATGTATTTTTGAGTTGGTTACTTAAAATAGTATATTTACCATTATTCAGCAACTGCTACAGTTAAACCTCGCCGCACTTAATATAAATCAGTCTTGGTTCGATTCTATAAAGCATATAATTATTTTATAAATGATTTAAAGTTATACTCACAAAAAAAAAGAAAAAAAAAAAAGGAATTCAGCTAGCTACCTTGTCTACCAAAATTAAACAAGGTAACATTTCCTCTCAAATCATATTCAATTATAAACTTTATTGATGATCAATCAGACACATCCATACATGTAACCTAACTCCTAGCTAGTCTTAATGACCTTGTAACAGCCTTCGAAGCCAGAACATCGCCATGACAAATCATTGGTTTTAAGTAATAATGCGGATGGTGGTGCCTACTCCATAAATGAGTAGTAATTTACACAAAAGAATATATCTTCACGCCCACGTCTTGCGGCCTAATGTAAGGATTCATGATGACCTCGACAAAGGCTGTGAAATCGCCCTGATGTAGTATCATTTGGATTTTGTTTATCACAGGCATCAAAGAGTATTATTTAATTATAAGTAGGTAACTGTGCAGTTGTGAGAGGGAGGAAAGAAATCGAAAAAAAAAAATGCTTTGATTCGTACAGTTTAGGCATCTTTATCTTTGTCTGGGATTTCAGATACTACAGAAAAACAAAAAGAGAGACATCATACGGCTGCTCGAATGAAAAATAATGTTAGTCGCTCATTGATGTACACTGTTTTTTGTTTTTTTTTAACAAATTCGTTTGAAAATATATATACTACTACTGGCGACAAGCGAACGCCGTATATTAATATTTGTACTATTCATTATAAATACCTTGTTTGTAACATGTAACAACTATACAAGACATTATAATATTTATAAATGTATCATTTGCATTAATAAAGATTCCGCTGGATCTGCTGATCCACTGAAAGCTAACGTCTTTATACAAGTATCATCTCTCCATGGTGTTTAATAGATTAGACTATGCTAGAATTGTAAGGCCTCAGTGTCAAATCTCGCTTCAGGTATAACACCTTAGGAGGCATTTACATGGTGGCTCAGTACATTCTGGTACTACATTTTTAGAAAAGTATATTTCCTTTTATTTCTCTGCCCCCTCTGGATTTCTCCTCCAAATGTTTCAGCCAAAATTATTTTAGACTGAATTGTTAGTATTAGTAGTGCAAGATACAAAGAAACGGATCATACTGACAGGTAAGAAGTCGATACTTTAGCATGGGCGCCTGCCATTTGTTTGGAATTATAAAACATAACAAAGTATATGAGATAAATTATGCCTTATAATAAAGCAAATGGACTAGAGATATATTGAATTAAATATAAAGTAATAGAAGAAAGAATATTCAAAATACGATGTAGTTTTGAATATTTCCTCAATAATGCCTGGCTTCAGAGTTTTCTGCGGGTTTAGAAGACCTGTTTTTCAAAGTACTTTTACATAGTGTAAGTCTTACATCTTTATGAAAGTCTATTTTTTCTTAATGATTCTTTCAAATTAATTTGAGGTTGCTGTCAAGGATAAAAAATGTTTTGGAATCATATGAGCTGTTTCCCTATGCGTGAACAAAAATCCTATATTCCTTATATATAAAAATCTCTTTGTTTGTTCAGATTTAAAACACTAGACGTACAAGTTATTTCAACCTTCGTCTTAATCGCGTGCAGTTCACTTAATAGGAACTACGGTCTGATGTATCGCGATTGAAACCATTTGTTTATATTTGTCAGCAACATTTTGTTTTGATTACCCAATGGAATAATGTGTTGCAACTTAAGCAGCTGATAAAGTCGCCAGTATGGTCCTAATGTTTAATAGATTTGTTTTATTTATAAATTTACTAACAATATTCATAGAAACTATTTGAATGCAACAGTGGGTATTCCATAGGAAATGGAACATTTTTAAATCAAAATAAAAATAAATTAAAACAAATATAATATATATTTTACAGGTAGTTTTTCGATAAGTTATTAAATCAAATTGTGTGCCTAAATTATTTGTATAGAAAGTCAGTCGACATGGTTCTATGTTACAGAGAAATCTCTTAATGAGGACTTCTTTCTTTGAAGTACGTTTCAGTTTCATGGGAAAATTTTAAATGTATCAGCAGTGAAGTACTCAAAAACAACGCTTTTGAAACCTCTTTTTAAGAGACCCTCTAGATAGCTGACACAAAGAAATAGCAAGGATGTATGAAAATGAGTCTAATGATGATCCTTACATCGAACTAGAATCAATAACCAATGCTCTGCGGGATGACAAACAAGACAACCAGAAAAGCTAAATCATAAATAAACCGAAGACTTGGAAAATGAAAGGTTAACGTTTGCTGAAGTTTTGAGTTTCAAAAAATCAAAAGTTATTTCTTAGATCAGGACATCACTGAAGGTAATAAATTGGACACAGGATACCAGATCCTTTTAGAATCAAAACAAATAACTTAAGACATTATTTAAAATATGTAATATTTCTGTATTTTTAACTTAAATATTTCTTAGGATTGTTTTTACTTCCACAATTTTATGGAACATAATATATAAAGGAGATGTATTGCAGTCGTGCGACATTTCTAATTCGATTTTTCGACGTAAATAAAACCTTATGAGGTACACTGAGTCCAAATGACCGAGTGTCGCAAAATGTTCTCTCAGTATTTATTACACATATATATGTGTGTGTGTGAATAGAATTGTTCAAAACGAAGAACCATAAAAAACTGAAATTACCTTTTAAGGATGGGTATTTGCTAGAAAGTTACAGCAACATTTTTGCTTAAATCGACCGATCTAAGTACCACTTTATAGAATCGATTTTTCACATTTTTTCGATTTTCTCCAAAACAGCTCAAACGATTTAATAAAACTGAGTGATTTAATGAGCAATAGGGCTTATCATCATTGAAATAGCCAAACAGGGATTAAATGCCATTTTTAAAAAAAATCCTCTAAAGTACATTAAATTTTGTTTATTTGAAAAAAATAACCAGTTCTAATGAGAACAATGGTTAGCAAAAGTAAACAATGTATAAATATAAAATATTAAAGAATTCTGTAGATAACTAAAGAAGATAAAAAGGAAAAATAGCTACATCCACTCCAACGGGAAAAGCCGAGACCAAACGACCTTTCCCGATTCCATGAGGACTTCCTTATCTTTCGTTACACTGTTGTATTCTTGGCAGGAACAAAATTGTTGATATTTGTCATTCCCACCTCAAGAAAGCCTAAGATACGAATTTTTTCGCAACAGAAAAATAAAAAGTTTTGTTCATAATGTTTTCATTTCCTGGTCTTTAGATTTTTTTTTTGAAAATCACAAAAAAATGTTGATAAGTTTAACACAGCTCACCACATAAAACTTGGGTAGTTAAGGAGGTGAAGTAAGTGATAGTTATGTGATGCCAATTTTTAGTTTTCTTACAAGCTTGGCAAGGAGAGTATTGCTACTAGGTCAAATTTTCAATGGATTTATCTCTTTTAGAAAGAGTCTTTCGATTTTTATTAAAAAGTTTTATAAAGATTTAATTTACTCATGACTAAATAAAACTTATCAAATCTTGTTAAATAAAATTTCTTTAAGTTTCCTTAGTATTTTAGCTACAAAAATAGAACATTACTTTAATATTTATTGTGTAATTAAAAATCCAAGTTAGAAGGAGATGCTTTGGGTTGCAGTAAAGAGAATACTCTTTTCTGGAATAAAAGTTCCCTTCCCTTAAATAAAATTTTAATAACTTATGTAATCTCAATAATCTTCTTGGATATACGGCCACAAATTTTCAAATTTAAATAGTTGTTTAATCGGTCTGTTTTATCGATAATAATATAAAACCTTTCCATACGTATAGTAATTTTTAAAAAACATTACTAAGTTTGAAAATCAAAGAAATCATAAACAAATACATTTCATTTATCTTGATCGCAAGAGACATCCTTCACACCTCTTCGCTACAGTGCCAGCATCTATAATACCAGTTCAACCATCCTAAGGTCATGGAATATTCAAACCTTAACACCACACCTCTATTTACCCCTTTTCTTCTCAAACTTCTTCTTTGCCTTAAACCGATTCATCCCCATTAGTCTTTCTCAATTCTAGGCTTAGGAATTACAAATTTACAGCTCAAACCACATCTCGATAATAATATCAGACCTCCAGCCCTCAATAACTCAAGAGAGAATCTTCTTTGACCAATACTCCATCTCCTCAACCAGAATTGTCCCTCTGAAGTAACATTATCCTTCCAATCATATTTTATCTTTCTTCAAATTCAAATTTACTTTTCATGAACACAATTTTAATAACTTATGTAACCACAATAAACACAAAGCAGATCAAATCGAACGATGAATATGCCTCTTCAAATGTAGATCAAACTTTGTTTTACTTAAATTTATTGATGATAAATATGAAAAATTACTATGCATACATTTCCTTTGCTACTAATTACCGAACTCATGGTTAAAATTAAACAAATTAATATTAAAAATACTACTAAACTTAAAAATTAAAGAAATTATTCAAAAAATCCAAATTTATGTAAATATTTGTTCAATAAACCCATCTTTAAAAGAATGTTAGCTTAATTCAAACAAATATTTTTATATTCCTTTTACCTGTTCTTCATATATTAAATGTATACAAATTTTAAAAGCCTCTACAATAAGGACACCCTCATTAAAGAACAAAATTGATTCACATTACTATCCCCAATTCAAGGGTTTCAGGTATATTTAAATTTAAATATTGTAATAAATAGTTGCAATTGTAGCTTAACTGTCATATATCCATATTTGATGTAAGTGTTTTGTTCCATCTACAACACAAGGTGGCCATACACCCATGGTGCTTTAAATGACCGATATGGTACCAAAAACATTTTAAAATTAATTAAAATCTTTTGAATAGCAAGCAAACCCTGAGTAGTAAAAAAGTTATTTTCGAGGAATAAAGCCTAGATCTTTCTAATAGAATCTGATTATTAATAGATAGAATCTGATAGTAAAGTATTTTAGTATTGACAGCAATCAGCTTACTTCAATCTTGGACAATTACATTCTTGTGGAAGTGTGCAAAGAAATGGTGTACAGAATCATCTTGATTGTAGAATAACAATTCATCAATGATAAACTGTAATTCAATTAAAAGAAAACTATATATTATTTCTGTATTAACTAGTGATATTGGTTATATCAGCAAATAGACTCAATAATTATTTTAAAATAAAATTAAATATTTTGGAACAAAAAACTAACTAAACACCACACTTTAACACAAAATTATTGAGATAAGCTGCAAAAGTACCCAAATTAAAATGGAGGTCGTAAATAGGAGGCCTTGACAACATTATAAATGTTTATGGTAAGCGTCATATTTTATATAGGTTTACTTTATAAACACATAAATCTTTAGCTTTATGCTTGTTTTTTACATGGGACATCGGCTCCAACCTCAAAATTGTAAGTCGATACATGTAAGCTCTACATCCTCAATTGTACCAACTCTATAAAATTAGAGGTTGTCAACCTTTTCAAACCAGAGTGAGAATGCCAAGGATATATTTTTGAGACAACTACAGAATAAATATTAGCTCATCCAAGTGTGAATTGAACCCACACCACACTACAGTGTGTGCCTTCGATTCACCCTCCACCCACCCTGCCATTACAGCCTCTCCTTGTATGCTTAATAAGAATACAAATTATAAAGAATACCAAAAAATATAATACAAAGTAATTTAATAATAGTTAACTTCGGATCTGGCAAAACAACTATTTTATTTCTTAAGGACTTACTATATTTTGAAATTTTTAGGTATTTATTTTAATATTATTGTTTTTTTTTTTGTTTCAAACCTTTATACGTAACATATGTGTACGTATAATTTATGCAGTAGTTAAATTACACCTTTTAAAATAATTTTAACCAATATTAACTAATAATTAATAAAGAAATCAATGAATGATAGTTTAAACTGAGAAATATTAAAACATAAATTAACCTTTTGTATATCAAAACCAACAGCTGAGTAGGTTGAGGCAGCTAGCACTGCTTTAATTAGTGCTCATGAGGTTTTTTTTTTATTTATTCTTAATAGCTACTTAATGTCCTCAAAAAGAGGTTCAGGTGCAAGAGAAGCGCTTCCAAAGAACTTTCAGGCTAGATTGCCTTCCTTTTAATAGCCTGATTTACTTAACTAAGAAAAATCCTAATGTTGTTTAAGTTGTTAAAAATTTTCATTACTTTATCTGTATTATGGATTAAATTTCATAGCTTAATTCAAGTATACTAAATATGTTCGAGACATCTGTATATTTTATATATGCAAGCATACTGTATTATTGCAATGTTAAGCTCAGAAATATAAACTATTAAAAATCTGGAAGCTATATAAAACAAATTTCAAAAAGATATGAAAATCAAAAAAAGTTTCTATAGTTCATAAAATTATAAAGATAAAACGATCTAAAGCTGGCCCATGTCCTTCTCAATCATACAAAAGTTTAAATTCCACTTAAAAGACTAAACCTATCTTTTTAGGACTGAGCAAAAAACTGTCTTTAACCAGCATAAAAAAAATTATTTGCATGGAGCTTGTCAATATTTTTCAAGGAAAAATAACAGATAAAAAAAAAATTTTGACATTATTCATTAATCATAAGTTACATGATTAATGAAAAATCAGGTGCACGGATCCTACAATTTGAACCTAACACCCTAGATTGAGAATAAATTAATCCTTGTATGTTTTAAAAGAGCAATGTCTTCATTGTTCAAGATTACAATATATTCCCTTACTACACAATTTATATATACAAAAGTCAAAGTAATATTTGATTGTTTTCATAACAACCAAGGAAACAAGAAAACATTCATTTCATCCTTTAATAATTATAAAATGCATTTATATTTATCCATTGTTTACTACTGCCAATTATTTCAAATAAACAAAATTTAAGGCACTTGTGAGGAAGCATTTAAGAAAATTCAGAATTTAAATCTTTTAGACTATTTCAATAAGCATAACCTAACTGATATTAAAGACTATTTGATTGTACATTGATATGATAAGTTTAATCAAAATCATTAGAGGCATTTTCGGAAAAAAAAAAGTATAAAATTGTGTTAAGTTCATTATATAAAGTAGTACTGCCCTTAAGTCAATTTTGTCCAAAAAATTGTTGGGACATCCTCAGTATATACCTACCTTAAATATATAATTTCGATTTTATAGTCAATTTTGCTTCTAGGGCCATAGTTGATCTCCATATGAGACTGTTATTTGGACCCAAGAGACCTTACTATGTGTATTTACATTAAAAATGTTCCATGATGTTATTATTTGATGTTATTATAATGATGTTATTATTATTATTACATTAAAAATGTTTATAATCCTTTAATGGAGGACAGGGTAGCTGAACTTGTTGGGGTAAGGGTCCTATAGTTCTTGGTTCAGAAACTTGAGGATTCAGTTATTCACCTGAGGCAGTCAATATTTATATCACAGCGGCCTCAAGAAATGAATCTTAATATCCCCACTCTGGGGCTCAATAGGTCCTCAATGTAGAACTTGAGCCTTGCAAAACAAATAAACCATAAATAGTGAAAGTACATAAGAAAGAGTTATACACATCTGTTGATTTTGAAAAAGTTAAAAACCCGAGGCTTCTTCTTGATAAATTTTTTCATTCGTCTAGCTTGTGAGGTCAGAAAATTGGGGATTCAAGTCGATGAAACTATTTTTCACTGCCCAACTAGATACTTAGCTTTGCTAATTGCTATAATGTCATGGAAGGAAGTTTTTCTGTCGTGAAAGAGGTTTTCTATTCACTGAAGGAAGCTGCATATAGGGTTGGATTTGTAGTCAGTGAGGAGAAAATGAAACACATAGGGAAAGGAAAACCAAGAATGGTAGGGATCAGCAGCCACTCGAGGTTAATTTCAGTTTACTATTATTCTCCCATGAGAGCAACTGAAT
The DNA here is from genome assembly GCF_000696795.3 of Halyomorpha halys. NCBI lineage: Eukaryota > Metazoa > Arthropoda > Insecta > Hemiptera > Pentatomidae > Halyomorpha > Halyomorpha halys. Next base: position 1,233,511 of record NW_027110919.1, read on the forward strand.
TTTAATATCCTGGTTTTCAGGTGAACAATTACAATAACAGAACATAAATGGGAGGCTATAGATACTATTTTGGATTACAAGAGCACTTCAATAAACAACTACAAAGCGTTATCTCAGGTTATGAAATTACAAGGTACTTATCAGGTACGCATTAGCATATGCTCCTGAATTCATCCACCAACATGCAATTATAATTCTTGGAGATGGTGAAGCAATAGAGAGATTGTGTATCTTTACAAGGATATGGTTATAGACTGTTTCATTAAAGTTGAAAGAATAAATGAGAATCTTTACTAGAATATCTCTACACAACTTGAATAAAAAGAAGACTGAGGATAAGATGGCTTGTGAAGATGAAGAACAGTTGTATAGACAGGATTTTGTGAGGAGGAGGCCAATAATATCACAATTTTGGTAATTTTTCTTCTAGATTTTAATTTGAGTAAGAGTCAACTATATTATCATCAATATAAATGAGTGATTCACTTAGATTTCGAGCATAAATATTCATTTTCTAAAGTAAATTAAAAAAAAAAAAACACACACACATTTTGAGTAGAGAGAGAAAAAACACCTCAAGTTACCATTGAGCAACAACTACTCTTAAGTTGAGAAACTAGAGACAAGCTAAAAAAAAAAAGTAGAGAAGACTGAATTGAAGTTGCTGGAGTATCTGACTCATCATAGTTGTACGCCTGTATGTGTAAATGATATTCATGCACCATTAATTTTTTTTGTGTCTTACAAATAATGAAGATTGTTCAATACTCTTGAATTTCATCAAGTACAACTTAAAAAATTCATATTTCAAGAAAATATTAATTCTTCCTAACTTTTTATTTAAAATTATACATAATTATTCATTAAACTACCTATTAAGTACTAGGTTTCTTACTTGTTAAATTTGTCATTGATCTATTCAACTTTTCACTTCAAGAGAAATTGTTCCATAAAAAACAGTATTTAAATTGAGGAAGGATCATTATTAATATTAGAGAATTATCAAGGTTATAGACATAAGGGTAGGTACTACCAGCAATTAATACTTTACTAGAATCAATTATGTTTATATTTGTAATTTTATGAATATGAATTCCTTAACTTTCCTTGACATTTCTCACTTTACTGATGCAACTGTTTTCAGGTAATTGAATAATTTTTCAATTTGAAATATTACACGTCCTTCAATGCTAATGTGGAAGTTGACTAAGGATAAAAGTAGATTAGAGGATTTTTTATGTACACCATAAAATTACAAATAAAACAATAGTTAACAATACTACATTTCTTACAAATAAACTTTAATCTTACTTCGGTTTATTAAATGCTAAACAAGTTATACATAACTTTTGTAGGAGCCATTTAAGAGCAACAGTTAATAAAAAAAAAATGGTCAGCTAACCTGTTATTTAACAGCAATGCACGTAGAAGAATTGCAAAGGATTCTTATCTTCATTATAACACCGAAGAGTTACAGGCTCACAGTCATTCGAAGTCCTAACTTGATTACAATGAAATGAATTTAACTTAGCCAAGCAATAAGTCTCTTAATTGATAAAACCTTGAACAAAACATCTTTCATAAGTAAATCTTTCTACTTTCCCGCCAATGTTCCATATCCATTTTAATATGTACTTCTAAAATTTCTATAAACTAGGTAGATAAATTTATTATAAAGAATTAACTATAATCCAGGAGTTCCGGTAAAATGAGATCTAATTCCAGGAAAAGTATGGTTATTGGTTTTTGAAAACGTATAAATCCTTGCAGTAGTTATACATTATATGGTTTATTGGACCAATAAAACGTCTTGAATATTATAAAATAATATAAATTAAAAAATTACGAATCTATTGATGTTTTATTATAGTATTCGTTATTTATCTAAAAATTATTTGAGTATAATTAATCTTTTCAGTTTGGTAGCCCTGCATTGGATTGAAAGGACATGTTCCCGGTTTTATCATTGTAAAAGTTTCTTAAAGTTCTTTTAATTACATATAATGTGTTAGTTAATTCACGTAAAAGTGAAATATTATTGAGGTATAAGCGTTTATTATATTATATTGTTATTTATAATCACTTCTTAGAGCAGAAAGTTATATATAGCAATTTTCTGATCTGTTCCTGAAAGATTCATATTAACATGTTACTGATTAGCATACTTTTATCAAATTAAAAATCTGTTTCTTGAATTTCCCCTTATATCAATCATACATTTATTTCATATCATAATTGAGGTTCTTAACCTTAGTTTTGGATAATATAATTTCTATCCCTTATTCTAATTTTCAATAATACTATATTTGCTAACCAGTCCAGTTTCATTTTATTGTATTCTCAAAAACCCAGTTATCATATATACTCATTTTTTGTAATTTACTAAGTCATCATTGTGTTCCTTTACATTTTTCTTTGTTTGATTATATGTAATTGTTTGTTGATAATAAAGGAGGATGAGAAATGAAAAAACATATATAATAAACAAACAAATTCTTCTATCAATTTCATTATCCAGCAACATTTATTTAGTAAATTTGAATTGTGTTGTAAACTCTGTAAATAGCCCAAAAAATATGGTTTTGTAATATCAAGTACAGACCAATAAAGATTATATAGTATTTTAAAGATATATGTATGGTAAAATATTTCATTGATTTCAAATTTGAATTTTATAACATTTTGTATGCTATTAAATCAAAACAAAAAGATAGTGATTTTAAAAGTCTCTGAAAATGTTTTATTAATAATCGGTTAAATAAAAGATATATTTTGAAAACATGGTTTATATTTATCAGATTTACAATATATTCAACTATAACTTTCTAACATATGTTAACAACTTTATTAAGTAAAAATTTCTTCTAATATACATACATTTGAGATCAGATATTGTACAATCAATGCCACAGCGTTGTATATATATGATATTAAAAGAAACATATACATAAATATTTATTGAAGCAAGCAAAATTAAGAGCAACCAATAAGTAACTTATAAAATCATTTGGCTGACAAAGCTATTCCCATTTATTTAAACTATTATAACATAAAACATTATTATGATTAATTAATGTTTCAAATAAAGGTATAAACTTGGTTCTTAAGGAATAGAAAAAAATGATTAAGTAGAATGTAAAAGTCTTTTGACTCGTGTTCAATACATTAATTTTTTTTATCCCTATTCTGTATCCGTAATTGGTTCAATTTTTACAATTTGTTGTTAGTATTATTTTATTTTTATAAAATTGTTTTGGAATTAAACATATTTACAAATAAAGTGCAATGTAAATAATGGTTTCTGTTAAAGTAGTCAATATTTGTAAATTAATCATTTATGAATATTCATATAATTTGATTACTTTCAAGGAATCCCTGAAGATAACTTTTAAGTTAAAACCAACCAATACTTCGCTTTGTTATTCATCAATCAATTCATATTTTCTTAAATTATCTTTGTTCCAAATGATACAAAATTTGATTATAAAACTCTTAAATAAATAAAACAATAGCAATTTCTTAAAGTTTGTTGCACCCTTCTATGGACAAAATGAAGTATTTTATATAGCAATACAATTTATCTCTTGTTCCTTTTTTTAAATTTTAATATCATTCAATAAATTATTTCTTGTTTGTTTTTTCCCAGTAATATTCGCTACCAAGTTAATCATTGAATGTTTTTGTACAGTCCAGTTTTATTTTATTGCACTGTTACCATATAATGATTTTAGTAATTTACTTAGTATAATGTGCCTTTTTTATTATTTTTATTTAAGCTTAAATTACTAAACAAATTCTTCTATCAATTTCATCATTCTGTAATAATTATTTAATAAAGTTGAACGAATAGCCCCCAAAAATATGTTCCATGATATTAAGCACAAACAAATAAAGATCCTTTTTGAAGATATGGACTAAAATATTTAGTTATTATTTATTTTTATATTTTTTAGTTTGAAATATAATTTCCAATTCGTATTTTGTAGCATTTGGCACATTATTAAATGGAAACAAAAATATAGTTATTTAAAAAGCCTCTAGGAATTCTTGTTTCCCAACAATTTATAACCATATTTACTGATAAAAAGGAAGATTAGAGAAACCATGATTGTATGTAGTTTTGGATTTCACTTTTGGGCTGTAGATTATTCATGATAATTTTAGCTCAAATGAATTATTGTTTTATGAATACATTTATTTAGATATGTTATGTATTGTAAAATTATACAATGAATATGGCACATCTCATGCTGTTATATGTTTGATTTCAGCTGTAGTATGCTAGTGAGAAACATAAGAGGACATCGAGGATTGATTTTTCATCCTATGTTACATAGGTAAATGTCTTTTTTGATAATCTGGTAGTTTGAAAATGTATTATTAATTGTATGAGGGTAATTTAACAACCTATTCTGTTTTGAGCCCCAAGATTCTTTAATTAAAGATGTCCATAAGAAACAAGCTAAAGAATTGTGAACAGTCATGAAAACGTGCTACACTCTACTAATCATCCTGTTCTAATATTATCATGGTTGTGAAGTATCACTTGAAATCAACCATAAACGTTATTGTTGAATCAGATCATTGAAAATCTTCATGTACATTAATTAATAATTAGTTTCAACAGTTTTTTTTAATAAGGTTTAGACTATAAAGCTTAAAGAATAAAACTATATTTGATTTAATCAACAATGAAAAATACATATTACAACAATATTGAAATGAAGCAGTAACCAAATAATTTTATTGCAGCATGAACTTTGAATGACATTTAATTTTAGGCCTATATTATTCATCTTACATACAGCTATCAAATTACAATGATCAATAAAACATCCATTTGAAGAACAGCAATATTACTGAAAGGTCTTAAGCCATTTGCAACTAATATAATTTTAATGTAATAAACAAGCATTCGTTAGATAAAGATTTATGGAACTGTAGGATTATAAATGATAAAAGCTACAATGTAGTGTCTGATACTGACATTTTAAAATTTCCTAGAAAGCGAAGACATGAAAAAACCTTAAATAAATTTTAAAAATATAAAAGTATTGCTATTTTTTTAGAAATGTTTCAATTAATAGAGCTATTACATGTATAAATGGTTGATTAAGAACTTATAAATTAAATTAAATTTTTTAATTATCTTAAATAACTTATATTTCCAATATACTAATAATATTAACTTAATATTAATAGTTTATTACTGACATGGATTACGTGATCAGATTACAATTTTATACTGTGAACAATTTTTTTTTACAGACCCATTTTTTAAGCTGTGGATTTTTCTACTACTCTGCTTCATTTTAGGTTACCATTCATTGATTTTTATATTATAAATTTTATTCATTTAATAAATTTAATTTAGTTTTATCTAAAAATCAAACATGAATAATAGATAATAAATTAGGTCAAGTTAATTATCATAACTTTTGGGTACATATAATCTGATTCTTGATAATGGTATTATTCAATGTTACAGCTTTTTCCACTCAACAGTTTTTGACATAAAAAAAAAAAGAGAAAAGTATTTGTAGATCTTTAAATTCTCAAAACATTCTTTTATTCTTCAATTTAGTTTTATCCGTTGAAGTTGAAAGAAAATTGAAAATCAATATTCTAAACAGAGTTGATTGAATGTTTTGTTAAAAACATACTTTTTTACCCAATCTATATATTTTAAAAACAGTTAATATCTGTATAAGTCTGTAAAACTATTTGTAGCATACACATTTTGTTTAAACTGGTTAAATTCTCAAATTAATCTTGGCATTTTCTTAAAACATAGGTTGAAAAAAATACAAATATATTTAGATGTTAAATTTCAATAAGAGTCCTTCTTGCGTTGGAATAAAATATTTAACTATTAAAATCCGTATTCATTTGATTTTTTTTTTTAATCATCAAATAAAATACAATAAGATTCATGGAAATGATTTTAATATCAGCAGAAATAATATGTTATTTTTTTTTTCCTAAGGGCCAAAATAACTTATGTTGTAAAACAATTTAAATATGTATATGAAAGGAATATGGTCAATCAACATCTTCCATTAAATATGTATATATTCAATGATATTAAAACATATCCAATATAATCTTTGTCTTAACTTATCTTGAGAGTGATCGCGTCATAGTTAAAAAAAATTAAAATATGAAAGTATAAAATGATACTAATATTCGCAACAGGAGAGAATAATGTTGTTAGCAACTATTAATTGATTTCAGAGGATGATATTTTGAATGAAAACTTTGCTTGAATTTTTAAGAAAAAATCTTTATTACTGCAGTAGTTTCAGTGGATGCATATGTTTGATTATTTTATTTTATTTATCAAGTACTATTTAGCCATTGGGTTTTTTTTTTTTGTTTTATGTTTTACTATATAATTAGTAACTGTTTCTTTTTTATAGAGTATTAATTAGATTTTTTTAATTTAGTTTATTTATGTCTTAATCTTAATCAAAAAAAAAAATTAAGTAACTGGTGTTAAATAGAAAAATTTTAATTTTTTTTTCTAATAGGACATTGTTCTACATAAAAATCGGCTATGTACCAAATTATTTATTTTTTTAGTTATGTATGGTTATGAAAGACATTTTAACAATTTGGTCATGCTATATTATAGCCACACTTGATCTTGATTTTAATTTCGCCATTTGTATCAAAACTGTCAACCTAAAGCTCATAGTATTTAATCTTGTAACTTATTTATTCCATTATTGATGTGAGGAGAGAGGAGGGTTAAACATATATACTGTGACACACTGTATATATATTACAATATCTTGGAAGCATTTAATCTTTTGATGTAATGCAGCTGAAGAAGAAGTTTCCTTTGATTTACCTGTAGTTATAATAATGTGAACAATTTACAAAAAAAAAAAAAGTTTTTTAAATTTTATTATTTAGCATTATTATTGTTTTCAGTTGATTCTGACATAATGTGAAATTAAAATCAAGACCTTTTTAAGGCTATAACATAACAGGACACAAACGTTTTAAGTTTTAAAACATTTAAGATAAAATCCATTTATTATTTATTCATTACTCATCAAATTACAAATTTATCTATTGTAAAAAAAAAAAGAAAAGAAAAATCAATTTTTAATTTTTAGCTTATTTAATCAACTGTAATAGACAAACATGAATGGTATTTTAAAATTCAAAATATATTTATATATACATTAAAATAGCAATTAAACTTCTAGGCATCTAAATTCACATTTAATGTAAACATTTTTGCTTATATGAATTGATAGTAATGTTAAATATTCAAATATAATTTTTTAAAAATCAACAATCTTATTGCTCATTTGGATTACAATAAATTATCACAATTATTAAAAAACTATCATGCAATTGATAATTATCAAGAATTAAAAATAATACATAAAAAAGGAAAAAGACAGAATATTTAATACTATAGAGGAAGTATAAAGAATACAAAATTGGTTTGTTTAAGTTCAATTGTTCTTATTTTAAGATCATTTTTGGCCTATCCATTTGTAATAAAATCAACGTATAGAAACAAATATGAAAATTCCAGAATAGTTTTACATATACGCTTTAATATTTCTAACAACTTTCTTAAAATTTCATTCTACTTATGATTTACTAACGATGTTATTCTAAGAAATACAATGTAAACAACAAAAGATATAAAATCTAAATTTTCACTATATTAATAAAAAAAATAATATATAAGTAATAATTATTCTTTAGTTTATGTGTTCATGCTGGTTTCTGAACATAGAATCAGTAACATCAATTGCAAACATCTTCTGACAATAACATTAGAATAATCAAATATTTAGAATCAGTATTAACAATTTTAACTAATAATGATGGCTTAAGAAAATAATTTTTTAAAAATATATTGTTTTTTTCCCAGAAGATAAAGAAGAACTAAATTAAATAGCAGTTGTCTTAAATTTAAATCTTTTTACATTTTCACAAAAGCAGTCATAAATGATATGTTTTAGTTTACATGATATGTTTGCATTACATCCAGACTTTTCATGATATGTTTTTATTATTTGTTATTTTTTAACAAATATTTTGGCAAATTGTAACAATGCTTCATAAGATTTCATACTTGAAGCATGCCGAAGAATATCATAATTCTGTAGATTTCCTCTGAATGAGAATCATTTACTTATATTTATAAAAGCGAGTGATTGACATTATTATATATAAAATGATGAATTTCTAATATTTCTAAACATCAATGATCTAACAGTTTAACTGTTCAGTAATACTTGATTTCTCAGTTAAAGTGAATTTATATTTTAATATGAAATAGCTGTAATAAGAAGACTAAACCATATTTATTACCATCTGCACATTTATTGGGTATTGGATATCAGGGCTTGTAAAGAATTTTCGGATTCTTTTATTTAAAACATCTATAGATTTCAGAAATATTATGTTTTCTACCATCAATTTTTTGAATAGTTCAATTTTTATAAACATTCAAGCGATTATTGGCTTCACGTTTTTCATTAAGTTGTTTTAAAATGATAAAACTATGAATATATAACATTTGTCAGCCAATTAATTCAGCAAAGCTGTAATTACTTCAACTAAGTCTTGAATTGGGCTTTACAGCTTCAATCGCAGTTCAGTCAAATATAAATAATGCTATTTAGAAAATAATTGAGAAATTTCATGAAATAACTTACGAACTAAGATATAGATTATTATTGTTCCCTGTATTGCAGAGGACAAAGGGTCCCTACTCATTTCATTTATTCATATTGCTTATATTTACAACACGTCATTATAAGTGATGTAAGTTTTGAATACATTTCTTTTAATATAAATCTTTTCAGTGTCTTCAAAACAATGAATCAAAGAATATAAATATGTATGTATATACACATAGATTATTTTTGAGACTATTAGAATCTTATAATATGAGGAAGCACATCTCAATTAGAAGTATATTTCCCTTCATATACATGAATTTTTTATAAATTTTTGTATCACAACTCTATTATGGTGTTGTTTATTACTTATTAAATTGTAAATACAAATAAAACTTTAAAGTATAAATCTTTTTGAGTGAGTTTCATTGTTTACATTATTTTGTAAATTTGTTGATGTTTTTAAATTTTTAAATGATCCAAAGTAAATAAAGTTAATAAGAATCTATATATTTTTTGGAATTTTTTTTTCATGTTTATATTTAACACACAAAATACCGATAAAAAATATTATTTCAAACTCTATTTATGGCATTGTTAATATTTTTTCTTAGCATAAAATTGATTGATTAACTTATTTAATATTTCAATTATGTTAGTTAATAATACTGGCTGTTTAAGTACGTATTTAAAAAAAAAAAAAATCAAGGTTATTTCTGCTTGCATTGATAATTTTCTTTTACAATATTTCTTTTAACTTACTACTTTTAGTATAAACTTTCACTAAAATGTTTATTACAATAAACTTATTCAATTGCAGTAAATTTCATATTACAATCATATTAAATTCACTTTTGACCAGCTGTTTCCTCGGTTATTTTGGGTAATACCTGATGGAATAGTATTTCAATTATTTCATCCAATTTTCCTTTTCTTGCATGATTAAATTTTAAATAGTGAATATTTGTTGAGGAAACCGTAATAATAATGTAAGAAATTTTAATTACAGGTGTTCCCTGAATTGGAGTTAAATTCCTTCTATATGTCTTGTCCGTTCGTTAAAATTACTTTACTTTTACTCCTCATAGTTAAAAAGTAAAGTAATAAATTCACTGGAACTAACAGTGTTTCACAATTTTATGTTATAATATCTCTATATTATGGTATAATTTTCCAGTGAATTTTCGCTCTGTTGAAATTGCTGACTTATATATACAGATATCCATACATTTTGTGTGGTCTATTCATCTCCATCTGAACATAGTATTAGTTCATTGTATTTTTTAATATAAACTGTGAAATTGAATCTAATCAAATTGTACCATTGATATGGAAAGATTGTATTTGAGAAAGAAATTTAATTGTTTTTACTTACATTTTTGGAGTTTAATATAGTAACTGTTCCAAAATATATATGTTACTTACATTTTTGGAGTTTAATGTAGTAACTGTTCCAAAATATATATGTTAAGCATTTCATTTTGAATTCCATGTCATAACGTTTATTAATTTTTTATTTTAAACTGAATTTTATATTTAAACTTTTTCTAAATCATTCAGAGGATTCTGAAAGTTTGCAAATTTAAAGTTATTTTTCTCAAAACACTATTTTTTTTATTTCTCACACTTTTGATGAAACAATAGTTTCTTATTCTATATCCTTCAAACAATATCACTATTATTTTTTATTTATTTTTTTTTGTCATGATTAAGTAATCAAATTGCTTATTTAAAAATGATGGGGATAAAATATAGATAAATATAAAATATTTATTTATCAGAGACCACCTGTAATATTAATCAGCAATTTACATGAGATTAAATTAATGAAAATATTTCAACAATAATAAATTCAACAACTTCCAATATGGAGTATAAAAATATTTCATTTATTACCTAATTATGAAACTATATTTACTAAGGGACCTCTTGGATCAATGTGATCCAGCGATTCATGCGAGAAAAGTTGCAAATTGGAAATCATTCCAATGAAGTACTTTTTAGTGATATATGAAATTTTCATTTTTTTTTTTTAATAATAGACATCAAAGGCACATTTTTGCTGTGACAGAGCTGATGTGGTGTTTTAGTTATAAGCAGACTTGAGTCTCTTAATTCACAATATTCTATTAATTATATTATTATTTTATGATACAAATCATCAAATTAATGTTAAAAGTACATTTTATTTTTATGGTATATAAGACCAATTAAATTTTATTCTTTATTATTTACATTGAAAATGATTTCCACATTTGCCTCCAACTCGTTGAATTCTATACCTACATGGCCGGCCAACTGATATCCATTATGATATGTAATTTGTTATTGCCTTACCCCTAGGTAGTTTCCAATTCCTTACTTGTCTTAAAAAAGCCTTTAGAGCAATTTAATTACAATAATGATAATAATAACAAAGAGACTCATGAAATCCTTGTAATATAGTATATAACATATTGATATGTAATTTTATCACAGTAATTTTTGTTAATGATATGTAGTGATATGACATTTCATCTGTTAAATGCTAACTCTTATATTTATATTTTTTATAATGATAATCTTATTAAAAGGGATTTACATTTTTGTTATATGAACTGATTATGAAAACGTCACACAAAAATAAGTGAATCTTGCTAATTATTAATATAATTATAAGTAACAATTCTAAAAAAAACAAACAAATTAAACAGTTTTGAAAAATAGCTGTTGAAATATTATCAGATATTAAGGCAAAAGAAAGAGATTGCCTTGTTTATTTTTCTGTTAGTATTTTTTGGTTGTTCAAATACTAAGTGGATAAATGGCCAATGATTTACTTTTAAAACAAATTCACTGTACATTAGCCAGTTTTCCTTGATTCACTATATTTCTGAGCAAAGTTTTTATTTATTTTATAAAAGGATTACTTTTCTGGCCAGCCAAGGTCTTCTCCAACAAGTTCGTAGAATTTCTGATTGTGTTCAACATAAAATCTCCTCAATTTTGTTAGAACTTTTGGATCGACCCTGGGATGTCTGCGACCTTTGCTCTCACGTAAGCACTTATCTGCTGTGTCATTTCTTAAACAATAAAACCCCTTTGTCCTGTTGAAATAAAAGTTATGTCGACCTATTCTATGTTCAAGCCCAAGAAACGACTCAATTTTTTCAAGCTCTGATACTGGGTCTTCAATGAGTCTGTCACCATTCACAACAAGCAGCTGGTTTCGAGGAAATACCTAAAAAAAGAAGAAATGTTTGAGTATAAGAATTGGTATAGTCACTTTAAAAACAAATGCCTATTGTCTCAGTATATTTTGGACAATGAAAACTCATTTCTTTGAAATGTAACTTAAAAAAAAAATTTAAGGCAAATCATGTTAATTCCTTTAGCTATACAGTAACATAATTGTTAATTGGTGGATGTCTTTAAGAAATAACTCGATTTAATAGTTTAATAACTGCTTAATCTAACTTATCATGTATAAAAAACAATCTCTCCCATTAAGTCACGCCATATCTAAATATCTATATACTCAATGTAGTATACTTTCATTTTACTCATTTATTTTATTCAAATAAAAACAAAAAATCCAATGTAAAGTTTATGATTTTAATTTTTACCCTACCTTGCCATTTAGGTGTCGATGGCTAAAGTATGGTATAGTGTTTGCACTTACATTGGATTTTTTTGCATGCTTGCATAATAACTCCCTTCTGTGGGTTAAAGAATTTATAATTTTATCATGAGCTCTGCACTCTGCTTGCTCTTCTTATAGTTCAATTTATTCATCTTTCTCATCTGTCTGTTGGCCTCCTGAGAACATTTTCTTTCCTGTTCAAGAAGAAGTGGATTGTATATACAATGTTCTTCCACTAATTTATGAGTTCCTTAAAGTGGGGATAGTTTTCATATATTTTTAAACCAGCTAATTATTCATATTTTTTTATTCAATACCAGATCGGCCTGGTGGGCCTTACATGGTTAATAATACACTTTTTTCTTTTTAACAACTGATTATGGGAGGAAGGTATAGTCTCTTGCAAAAGACACCTATTTATAACACTATAAATATTGATTAATTGTAGATATAACGATGAAATATAAAAAAAATCATACAAATGAAAAATTAAATAAAGTAAATAGATAAAAATAATAATTCTGAATAAGAGAGAGAAAAGAAAAGTTAGTAAAAAAAGCAATGACACTTATAGATTTAATAAAATAATTAGTTGACTTTTAATGGGGAAAAAAACAGTTAATTTAAGAAAAATACAAAGAGAAAAATACATAGAATTGTAGTATGACATTAATAACATTAATAGAATTAGATAATTTATAGTCGGATGTCCTGCACCTGCCTTGGCTTCAGTCCACGAGATGAGGTTGGATTTCTCAAGTTGTAAGTTACTGCTTCTTTCACTGCCAATTACTGAAAATGGAATTTTATGTACCAATGTTTGATAAAGTCGTCTGTTGATTCCATTTGTAGTACCTGATACAATTGCCTATTTTTTACGAACCAAGAGGCGTCCATTGCGATTCTTAGGACCTTATTTTGAAATAATAATAATTTATTATTAAATTAAAATTAAATAATTTTTTCCTTTTCGTAAAGGATGCCGCTCCCCAGACTTCACACCCGTACATCAGTAGTGGCCACAGTATTGTTTTATAAATAAGAATTGTTGTTTCCAGTTTTATTATAGATTTTCTATTTACCATAAGATAGCATCACTAACCTTGTGTAGTTTTGGGTTAATTTAATGTTGATATGGTAATTCCAGGTAAGGCAATGATCGAAGTAAATTCCCAGGATCTTATTGCTTCACTGGCAGGAATCTATTGCACTTTTTTATCTTTGAGGATTAGTTCTGGTGGGTCTTGTGGGATGTGAGAGTAAAAACTTTTGAAGTTCATTTTTCAATGTTGAGACTAAGCATTCACTTAGTAAAGTATTGTTCTGTAACATTAAGGTTACTCTGCAAAGTATTATTATGTCATTGTGTTCAGAGAAAACTGCTGTACCACCACGAACATAGCTAAGGTGGTATGTATGGATTGGATGATATCGTGAAGATAGAAGTTTTTTTTTTTTCCGGCAAGACTCCCATTGGAGTTCTATACTGCCTTACCATGGTTGGGGGTCAAAGTTCTTCATTTTGTGGGACCGCCACTCAATGAAAAAAGACAACATCCCAGGCCGGATTCGAACCGGCACCGCCAATAGACATTGAATTGGTAAGACTGTATCTTAACCACTGAGCTATGGGCGGCCCAGATAGAAGTTAAACAGAATGGAAGAAAGGACTGAACCTTGTGGGGACTGGCATGGATTTAGCTAAGGGTAGAATTTGTATTATTTATTGTAACAGAAAATGTTTGGCAGTTGAGGAATGAGCTCAGACTATCGTATAAGTATTTCGTAGTGTCTACTTTATTTAGTTTGTATAGAAGACCTCGATGTCAGACCTAATCAAACATTTGTTGGAAGTCCAAGAATGTTACCAGGGTATTTCTACATTTCAAATCCGTTTATTATAAATTCTGATAGTCTTGTCAGTAGGTGAGAAGTGGAATGACTAAACTTAACACCAAATTGAAAATCCAGAATAATGTTTTTGCACTGTAAAAAAGAGAAAAGATGTGTTTTTATAACTGATTCCAGTAATTTTCAATAAATGAGTAATAAACTGATGGGTCTAAAGCTGCTGAGTTCTTTAGCATTTTTACCAGGCTTGTGAATTACTATGAGTTCAGCTTTCTTCCACGTATCGGAAAAATATCCAGTACATAGACAATTAAAAATTGACGAAAGGAAAACACAAGCTTTCCTGGGTAACATTTTAATAGCTATGACTGGGATCAAATCATGACCAGGACTTTTCTTTATTTTAAGCCTTTAAATCAGTTCTAGGATTTCTTTTGGGTTTTAAATTCAGATAAGAGCTGAACTGTTATAAGAGGGACATTTAAATACTTGTCAATATCGTCATTAACTAAATGCAGACCTCTTTCGCATTCTGTGTTGGAGAAAGCTTTCCTCAAAGAAATCTTCAAACACTATAGCTTTTTCAGTGTTGCTAGTGATGAATTCATCATTGTCAACAACACTCAAAATTTTCTCATTTTTATCCAATAGAGGTATGTTTCTCATGTTTATCTGAATAACCTTCCATATAGATTGGTCCTTTGCATCTAAATCATTTACATAATTCTGATATTTAGCATATAGCTATTTGTCCAGTTTTTTAATTGTGTTTTTTCAGGTAGTTCCATATCTTACTGTCTCTACTTAAACAGCTAATCAAATATATTTTATTAATTATTGTACTCAAGTATAATAAGCCTAATTTCATTTTACACGTTTGACGATAAATAATGATTATAAACATTTAAAAAAAAAATGTAGAAAACAAGATTGTTGTTTGATTTAAGTGAAAGTTTCAAATTATTACAAATTATTAAATCAATTTAAAGGCGGTGTAACTCACAGATCAGGCTAAGCAGAAGAAACTTAAAAAAAATTGCGGATAAAGTTTTATGAAGAATCTGGGATTTTTTAAAAAAATATTTATAAAATTTAAAATGGAAATGATTCAGTTGTTCTTATCGACGTTCACTGCGACCTTATAATTTAGAGTGCAAATAATTTTATTCCCACCACACTTTTTGATGATCTAAAAAGATCATTTTATAATTATAAAAATATTTTAAACCATAGGAGATTATGTTTCATTTAATCAAATTTAGAAATGCATCTAATAATTAACCATAATGCAAGATCAGTCACTAACTAATTCATCATTATTAGAGATTCGTTTATTTTCTTAATGTCGAAATTTTAAATAATGAGGTGTTAATAGTTGACTAGATTGATATGACAATAAGATAGTCGGGGGTGCGGCCAGCAAAGATATGCAAATAAGCAAAACTTATTTCTATATTTTTGTCTGAATTTCAAGCCTTCATCAGGGTGACTTAGGCAGAGTTACTGTCTGGAGTCTACTTTAGATCACACCTCTGCCCAAGTTGGCTTTAGATGGCAACTCCGCCCGAGTCACCCAAATGAAGGCATGAAATTCAGGTTGAAGTTGTCAGCACAAATAAATAAGTTTTGCTTATTTATTTTTGCTGACCGCACCCCCCACCATTTTGCCATACTTTTTAAATACAATTATTAATAATATTCTATTATTACCTATTATAAGTTTCCATTATGTTCATATGTTAGTTCTTAAAAAGGGTTTCACATTATTTTTCATCCATTAACATAAATATTTTTAACACCTTCATGTACTCATTGATGTGTTTATTTTCATTTCATTTCTTCAATTTTTAATCCTTCCTTGATTTTGTTTTTTAATTCAGAACTTATCGTAGGTACAGCAGTAGTATATTTTAGCTGTCTAAAAGACCTTGAGGGTAGAGAGAGCAAGAACTCCTGCTCAGTATTTATCTGATCCTATCTCCTCAGATTTGTTAACTTTTGGTTCTACCATATTTTTATTAATCTCAACTTACTTTTTACCTTTTCAGTCTAAAACAGTCTAGCTTTTCACCTCTTTTATGATAACATTAATTTATATTATCATGTTACCCGAAAAGTAATGTTTTTGTTAAAAATCAGTACAGATTTATCTCTCAATTCTTCGATTTATCAAAACATTTTTTGAAATTGTAATGATTTGAATTTAATATTTTTTATATTTGGAAATTTTTCTCCAGAACGGATTTGTGAATTTGTAGCAGATACATGAAAAATTAAAACTTTTAAATTATATCAGTACTCTGTCCGATATTATTGAGAAATTTTAAATTTCAGGTTATTTTCCATGCACTGTTTTATTGTAAATATTTTATGCTAAATGTTCTTTTGCTGTGTTATTGTGTTAATGTTATTGTTGCATTGAATTTTTTCCTGTGTTTGGTGTCATTGGTACAGAGATTTTTTCTGTGTAAAAAAAATAAATAAAGAATTTTACCCAGTCTACTGAGAAAGTGAAAATACTAAGCTTCATCTCTTGTGAAAAGGAAATAATTATAATTTACTTATTTTTTTTCAAAGAGTACTGATAATACTACAATATTTACCTCAAGCCATCTGTGCATGAAATTGTGGTAGAGGGAAAGTGCCAGGGGTCTGTATCCAGCATTAACAGACCCATCTGGCCTTATCGCCAGTTTCTCGAAAGGTGGTGATGGAGGCGATGTTGTTGCATGGCTCCTCAGCTGTGTGTAGTCTGATACTGCCCTTGTTACTGGCTCCCTCACGATGAGCAATAGTTTTACACTTGCATTCATGGCTCTGATTCTTTCAGGTACCTGATCATAAATAGTTATTTATTTAATGGAAATACAAAAAAAATCTCATGTTAAGACAAATACATTCAAATATAATTTAATAATAGTTTATTAATATTAATAACTGTCATACTAAACATATACTGAGTTCATTGCCCAATTTAAACTGGTATAGATAAATGGATAAACACATATCATCAATCCACTGGTAAAATTGCATTTCTGAAATTGTTTGCGACAATTGTATAGCTGTAGATTTCAGGTGATAATTATAAGAAATTCTTTATTCATTCTAGGACATGTCCCTTTAGAATAACAATCAAAAATATTTTTTGAGCTTTAGGGCGTTAGTAAAGCAAATATAAAAAAATAAAATAATTAAAACATATTTAAAAAAAAATGACAAATCATAAAAAAAGTAATTTTTAGGTATTTAAACAATAGACATATTGATAACTTGGAAATAAATATTTACAGACCAATACTTGTTAAAAATATAGATGTATACAAAAATTAATACAGCATTTTTTATAAAATTGTATGTAAATGTTCAATTAATTCAGGACCATAGCAAGGCCGTTTTGTGCTCTTGGTGAGTTTAGAAAATCTGAGCCCTCAACAGAGTTTGAAAAATCTGTCCCTTCCAATACCTGGGGACAAGAGGGGTCTGAAATATTTTTAGAATTTCTGTAAAATTGCTTATTATTTTAATATAAAAATACTCTTATCAGAGAAAAGTTAAACTTCAATGATTAATTTTGAAAATGATAATGGTTCATGGTCAATTTCGCAACCTCTTTGGTACCTGCACCCTTGGTGGGGCCCATCTCACCTCTGTCTAGCTACAATCCTGTATTAATGTGTAAATATATTATTATTAAGTTTTTAAGGATATCTATTCTAATTGTATTGGAACTGCAGGGAAGGTTAGAATGAGTCGTATTATAAGGTGGAAAGAGTACTGAAATGATGGATGGAAGAAAGAATAGAAGCGAATGGGAGCTGATAAGGAATGATTTGTCAAAAGCTATAGCTCGGTGGGCCATTGTATATATGACTGAGAATGAAGAGAGGTATGAATATAAGGAGATCTGAGATGTATGATGGATAGCAGGATTGGATAACTTAGTAGAGGAAGGAAGCCAAGAAATACTCATGACGACAAGAAGGATAAAACTACTTCATCTTCTCATAAAATTGGGAGATGAGATGCAGAAGTCCATAGGGATAGCAAAGATGAACGAAAAAAAAACACAAAATAGTAAATCTTGAAGTCACACCACTTTGCACTGATGATACGAGGGTGGTTTGAAAAGTTCTCGGAATCACTGCTGGATGTCAATGTTAGAGCAACGAGGTTCCCGCACAATAATCACACATCCTTTGTGAGTTAACACATGGTGTGAGTGGTAGTGACGACTCTTTGTTGTTGTTTTATGCATAGTGATTTGTGACAATGGAAAAAACTGAGTTTCGAGCAGTGATTGAGTACTTTGTAAGGAAAGATCTGAAAGCAAAGGAAATTCATTCCGACTTTCAGAACACACTGGGAGACTCTGCTCCTTCATATTCAACTGTTACCAAGTGAACCAGCGAGTGTAAATTTGGTTGGAAGAGCTTAGATGATGATCCACATAGTGGATGGCCTAAAAGTTCTATGACCCCATAATTTATCGCAAAAGTGCATAAAAAGGTCATGGAGTATCGTTGACTGAAAGTGCGTGAGATTGCTAAAGCTGTAGGGATGTCTTCTGAATGGGTATATCACATTTTAGATGGCTGCCACGGCTCTTAACATTGGACCATAAATGCACCTGATTATAAATGTCCAAACAAAATCTGGCCCGTTTTCAGCACAACTAACAAGATTTTTTGCGCCGGTTTTTAGCTACACTATACTATACCCCACAGACAAAACAGCAGTTAAACCAGTGGAAACATGCTGAGTCACCACCACCAAAGAAAACAAAGGCAGTACATTTGGCTGGAAAGGTCATGGCCTCAGTTTTCTGGGATCCAAAAGGCATTCTGCTGATAGATTATCTTCCTACTGGCCAAACAATAATGGGGCAATACTATGCAAACCTCCTAGACCAACTACAGGAAAAGAAACGTGAAATAAGGCCTGGTTTGGCAAGGAAAAATGTCATCTTTCATCAGGACAATGCCCGCCCGCACACAAGTGCTATTACCATGGCAAAACTTCATGAACTGAGGTATGAATTGTTGCCATATCCATCTTATTCACCTGATTTGGCACCATCAGTCTTTCATCTCTTCCCCAAGCTGAAAATTTTCCTAGGTGGACGGAGATTTTCTAATTAATCTATTCTAATTTAATCTAAACTTGATGCCACTTTGGTCAAAGCTTTTTTAACATGGTCCAAAATTATTGAGAAAACTAGATAGTCTAAGCTTTTATTTGAGCTTTAAAATATACATTTAGTTTAAACAGGTTTTGGACTGGAAGGGACAATATTATGCAAATAGTACCCAGTATACATCATAAATTTTACTTTTAGTTTGTCTTATTTAATTGATAAATTGTATTATTGTTTCAGTTATATGTAAACACTCTTATATAAATATATTACATTAATTCTATTAAAACACATGGTATACCAAATCTCGATGAGTTTAATTTTTGAAATTTTACAGGAGACCAAAAAAAAAAAAATTAAAAATGTGAATTTATAAGAAAACGGATTTTTTTGTGTATAACTATAGCACTTTTATGTGCAAACCCTTTAAGCCCATAAATTTTTTAATTATCATGTGTACATTTAGTGACCTTCACATTGCTTAGGGTGCTGTAGTGAATGGTCCAGAGCATTGAGATGAGTAAGTTCAATTCCCATTCAGGTCAAGTATTATTTAGTTTGTGAGGCTTCATCCTCTCATTCTGGGTTTGGTCAGTGTGGCAACCTCTAGTCTTATTTGTAGCCTTTTCTGAGGTTGTACAAAAGAAACAAAAACCAACTTGCCAATTATTTATATTAAGAAACTTATCTGATACTTGTTTTAGTGTTTGTTGAATATTATTTTTTTAATAGTTCTTTTTTATCATTTAGCAGTAATATCCTTTTGCAAGGTTTAAACTTCAAATAAAAGGTAAAGGATAGGTTTAGATTGTTGAGACACCTGCATTCATACCAATGAATGGCTCATACGATCGGGAATTATTTGGGCCATTGGCTCACCTCAGGTGTGACAAAGTAGCTTGGACTCTTCTCGATGGTCACTTGTCCCCGAAATGAGTGTGGCATCTTCTTCCGGTACCATTCCAGTCCTCGCTTGTAGTTGTCATCCCTATCGAAGAAGTGCACTTCTCCAGCAGCCTTCTGTACTCCAGGATGAAGGTATAGCATCTCCAGGAGCGCTCGGGTACCACATTTGCGTACCCCAATAATGATGGCCTGAAAAAATATGGATGTTTTAGCAAAGAAACACTATTTATTGAAAAAAAAAATCTTAAGTGCTAAAGTTAAGAACTTGTAATTTAATAGTGAAAATTGCACCATTCAAACTTAATTTTTACTCTAATGGATGACCTATGTGATACCTATTGACTCACGGCTACAATAATTCAGTAATCAATGGACTTCAAAAAGATCCTTACAAATGTATTTATTTTAGAAACTTAGCAACTGCTCTATTTATTAACATATTTAGATTATTGTATCCCATTAGTTCTCTATCAAATCTTTAGTTTCATTCAGCCACAATTTCAGTTCTATTAAAAAATTTACTTTGTGCACAGACTTCTAGTTTACAAATTACTTTCAGATGGATATGGAAAGTACAGTTTCCATTCTATTTTGAATTTTATTCATGTCTTGGAAATACATTTACACTAATCCTCTATTCAATCTTTCTATTTGTGCTCCTGATCATCTGTACAAATAATATAAGATATCATGACTGCTGAATTGGTTAATAGAGGCCCATCATAGTTAAATATCCATTATTTCTGCTTAAAAAATAAATATGATTATAATTATATTTAAAGAAAAAGACATAGTAGTTTTATAGCACATTACTTCATTAATCGAATTTTCTATGAATGATAATAGGTATGCCATATTTCAAAATTAAAGGAACATATTTTTTTTACTTTGGAGGAAGAGAGTCCAGGTAGAGGTCAATAAAGGTATCAAAATAGTAAAATAAAACTATTTATTGTTAACTAATGTTTCACCCCACTTTGCAGGGCTGCCTGATAATAGTACAAAGTACAACTGACAAAAAAGGGGGGAAAGAGATCCCCTTTGTTGGTTATCAATAAATAATTTTCTTTTACTATTTTGATAACTTTATTGACTGCCACCTGGGCTATCTTCCTCCAATCTAATTTATATGGTAAACTATCTTCTTCCAATAATTTTTTTACCTTCACAGTTCATGTAAGTAATTAAAAGAGGTCCGGTTGTAATTATTTCTGAAAATAAGTTTTATAATTTCAACAAAAATTCATGGTTGTATAATGCCTTCTCTAATTACTTACTTATAAACAGATTGATTTTTTCGTTCAAAAGTTTTTAAACCGCATTTCTCCGAAACATTTGAAAGAATTGTTTATAATAATTGTTCTTACAATACAAGACTCCTTATATTCGGTTTCCATTATCCACCCAAGAGGCACAAGGGTTAATACTTAAAAATTAACTTTGGTTATTAAGAAATATTAAATTGACATTTCACTATACTTGTAATATCTTATCTAAGTTACCTCATGTTTGCGGTGATAATACCCAATGATAATATAACCCATGGATTTCAGAGGGAAACAATATTATTGATCATAGAAGGATCAAAAGTAATTATAGGATACTGGCCCTTTTCTGAAATTCCTTTTCCAAGTTTTAATACAAGGAATGCTAAATTATAAAATTGACATCACATGTTGAGTGTGGTAGCTATAAACTGTTGATTATTTGACAGAAGTCTGTTAGAAACTAATGTCAATCACTGGTTAGTGATGAATCATTCGGGTGGTCCTCAGAGCAGTGATGAAGCAGGTTATTACAGCTCTTCTGAGAGAGGTAAATATTTCGATTAATTTGACTGACAAGTGCCACATTGTAGAATCGATTTTTCAGAATTTCTTGAAAAAGGCTCTAACGATTTGTATAAAACTCGGTATGTCCATGTGCAATTAAGTGTTATTTAATGTCAAATAGGTCTCTTCCCCATTGAAATAACAAGCAACAGCTACACAACGTTGATTTGAGTGTACTGTACTCGTTAAATATAATTCAGGTGAAAGCATTGTGGCAAATAAGATGGGTTTGTAGGGTTGTAAGACCAATGTTAATAAACACTGAACCGACGGGTAGACCGAAGCGCAGGTGGGAGTATTACATTAAGACTCATCTAGTAGATTTGAATTTGGGCAAGCGTCATTGGGTGAATGGGTAGCCATCAGTTGGTGGTATCAGATCAAACATTCGGATTCATCTAGCATTTATTATTATATATATTTTATAAGGTATGTCCTTAATGGTATATGTTGATTCATAAAAGAAGTTTTAACGTACTGACTTTACGTGAAGTTTATTTTCATCATTTTTATTTAAGTACGATACATTTTTTTCTGTCCTCACATTTTGTTTATCATTTGCCAAAGCTCGTGGCAAATGGTTCTCGGTCCATCTTAAGGTCATCTAAATAAAACAAGGGGTGTTGGTTGGGTTACGTAAAAGTTGGAGAAGCATTGTTATGACTCGGAGTGGTGCATCTCTCTTATGACGTTATAAAAAAATCCCTGAGTGACTAAGGGATGAAGGGAATACATCCCTAACGCGCCAACCCAGTCTGGTATAAAGCCATTTACTCATCAAATGCAAGTTCTTTCATGCAAGTCATTACTCTTGTGCCCTCGGTATAAATCTCCTTCACTTACCTCTCGGAAGGTAAGAATTTCAAGCAAATTTTGTATTTTTTTTTGTTGCTGTAAAAATTTGTTTTGTAGGATTTCCTAAATGTAAATAACGAACATTAGCTTTGCTCTTGACAAGAACATAACAGTTTAACAATATATGAATAAAGCTCATGAACACATGATTGGCATCGAGAGTTCGGACATGCTCGGCTGTTTCCGACTTTCCTGTCCCTGCTGTCTGTCTCCTTTAGTTAACTATCAAATTCTTTCATATTTCGTTATAATACATTTTTTATTACTGCTAACCATGTAAAATTATTAATTATTTCAAATTAACAAAATTTAAGGCACTTATGAGGAAGCACTTTACAAAATTTGGCGTTAAAGACATGTTAAACCAGTGATTCCCAAAGTGTGCGCCGCGACTACCTGGGGCACCGCGACTGTCTGGAGCACCGCAAAGTATTAGTGCTTAAGCTTTATGAATATTTTATTTTTTTTATTTATTTATTTAATGTAATTTACAACTGTACAAAATAATACAATAAGTAAATATGTTTTATGTTTCATATACACTTGAAAATCTTGGGAAGGAACCACCCGTCCGTGGTACTTCAAACATTAATTTAAATTAGAAGGTTCCGTGGCCATCTTCTTTCAGACGCCTCGGAGGATTATCAGGGATTGTTAAGGATGAAAGATTAAGAATTAATGGATTAGGATGGCTAAGGAGTTTGGAATGAAAGGACGCATATCTGTTTTGGGCCAATTCTGCAACGAATGGGATGTTAAGGCCTTAATATTCTAGCCACATCAAGCCCATTCATACCATAAATAAT
Organism: Halyomorpha halys; assembly: GCF_000696795.3. Classification (NCBI taxonomy): domain Eukaryota; kingdom Metazoa; phylum Arthropoda; class Insecta; order Hemiptera; family Pentatomidae; genus Halyomorpha; species Halyomorpha halys. The sequence goes on from NW_027110919.1 coordinate 1,257,171, forward strand.
TTTAATAATGTTAATCATCAATAGAGGTTCAATCAATTGTTTGTGAATTTAAAATTCGTCTTTAATCTATTTTTCAACTAACATAACCACACGGTGGTTGTTCTGTCTCATTATGTATATTACCGAGACAGTTAAAATTAGATATTTTATATTATCTCAAGGAAAATAGTAAGTATCTGTTTTTAATTTTTTGCTGTAAAAAGGGTAATCAATCACTTTTAAAAAGGAAAGTGTTCCAATTTTTTTTAAGAAAGTCAACAATTATTAAAAAATCTGATGTATTAGGGGTGCCGCGGAAAAAATCCGATTATTTAGGGAGCTGCAAACCGAAAAAGATTAGTAACCTCTGTGTTAAACTATTGCAATTAAGATTAGACATAGCTGATCTTAAAGTTCACTTGATTGTGAACAGTACTTTAGTTCTATTAACTAAAAAACCAAAACTGCGACAGTAAAGTTTACATTATCGCAATGGCTGCGACAGTTGCTGTCACCATAGATACGCGTGAATCCTACTTACATTTTGAATTTATTGAACATATGAATACAAATAGGACAAATTACAATTATACAGAGACATTAGTCAATGGTAATTGTGTCTTTCTTAATCCTAAAGTTATCAAATATTTAATTAAATACTAAATTAAATTAATAAATTTTTATTGATAATAATAAATTTTTGTCAAGGTTTTTTTCATTACTTTTTCTTTCAATTGCTTAGAAGCTATTTATTATTCCAACGATAGTTTGATCAAAAGGATGTGACTTACGTAATCATACACATAAATAGTAATTTGTAATTCAGAATTTGTTGAAAACTTTATTATTAGAATAACTTTAATAGCTATTAAATTTTTATGAATATCTGTTTTTTGCAGGGGTCCCTTTATGCACGAGAATTCTTCTGTTGCGTAAGTTATATTACAAAATATCTATTAATTTATTTTCTAATTTGCTGCTTGTCTTAATTTTAAAATATCAGTGAGCCGTGTACATCTTATTCAGCGTATCAATTTTTAATAATTTCTTATAAGGATTACGAAGATACTTGTAACACCATAATAACAAATAGGAGGAACAAGCAAAATGTGTTAATGGTCACAGAGCACTTAAGGTTTCATGAACTCACAGACAAAGCAGACTATTCGACATGAACTAACATGGTTCCACTAATGTAACTTCAATGGAAAATACATTATTCACTTAAAACACGCCACACTACTATACTATATTTGTATTCTAATACAATATACACAATACACCAATATATACTGGTTATTTATCAACGTTTCAATAAATAAATGACAAGATGTTTAATATTTATTTTTCGTTTGCATAGTTAGCTTTTTAAAATTAGAAATCTGATATGGTGATTACATCACAAAAATTTCACTTACTATCCTTGTTTGAATAGAAACTAATTTGTAATATCTTTTATTACATTCTGATGTTATTTTCATCTTAATATATATTTCAAATCCTGGTGAAAGTTAAACTAACTATTGTTGCAACTATCACGGAAATAAAAAAAAAAAAACTGTATCAGTACAACCTATGAATGGTAAGATGGTGCTTTATAAGGAAGTGCTGTTTCTTGAACAATGATTGTATAAGGAGGTCTTTGTCCAAGATCACGCTCGACCACCAGGTTTTCCCCCAATTAAGGACATCATTTTAATAGAGGATGGGTGTGCCCCACCAGGTCTCCACGGAAATACAGAACTTAATTTGTATACACGTTTTTCAGCTTAGTATTTTAAATATACATTTTTTAAAAGTTTTGGCTTCCCAACGCTGTCCAAATTATTCATCTATATTATTACTGGTATTTCCGGAAATATGTTTTCAACAAGAGAAAATATTTCACCTTTAGTTAATTTTTTACTTTTTTCATTGTTTGTATTGATCCATTTTTTATTACTGTCCTCAGACAGTAATAAAAATCCTCAGATGCAGCTAGAATACGATACTACAAGAGCCCAAGAGAAGAAAAAAGGCAGTTATGTCACCCCAATTTTTGATTACTTTAATGATAACTATGTATAATTAATAGTCAAAATTGATGAGTGCCAAGTATAGGTAGGGAGAATAAAAAATGGCGGCTGTTTCAAAGAGATGAAAAAAAAGTAATTTTTCATTCGTAGCTCTATATCTTAAAAAGTAGGAACAACACAAGAAAACCTAAGAGTACGCCATTTAAAGAAGAGTAAATTTGCTAAAATATAAGTCCTAATAGAGTTATTTACGTTAAATAGTGTTCGAGATTTTGGGATTTTTACGCCTATCCTTAGGTCAAAATACCTCTGTAATATTAAAAAAAAGTCATTACTTTACATCAAGAAAAAAGTAATTATTTTCTAACATATTTTATATTTTCATAAATATATTTTTAAAATCCTATGCTTTTCTTTTCCTCGCCGACGCAACCGTTGGAACGTTATATTTTAAATTCATTAATTTACTTTTTTACATTATAATGTAACTGAACATAGTATATAATAATATAGAATTATTATTTCTTCTAAATATTTATCAATCATTTTTCTAAAATTGTTTCAGCGAAAGATATAAATTTAAAAAAAAATATTGTTTTCCTATGAAAAGAAATAAGTAATCGAATAATAAATTCTATTAATAGTATAATTATGGTAAATTAATGTATAAATTTTTTTCTAGCTAGGTGTAAAGTAAAGAAACAAAAATAAACTAAAAGTTTGAAGTACCCGAAGTAATTTTTGTTTATCAAATTAAATAAAATTTATCTCCTCAAAAGTTATTTCAAGTTATTAAATCTAATAAACGATATTCGGATCTGAATGATTAATGCACGAATTTAAAAAAGAATGGTTGATCCATTTTCGATTCATTGACAGTGAAGTTTAATTTTAGAAACTCGGGAGCTTTGTGCGGTACTTTCCATTTGCGAATTACCAGTGTCCCATTCACCTTTATATTAGGGTTGTGGGGGAGGTCTGCGCCAATTGTCCAATGGGGTCAAAACACTCTATTCATCAGAAATATCTACTGCTGTTTTAGAATCCGATTTTGTCATCAATATCGAACAACATATTTCAAACATTAATTGTGCGAAATAATCTCTCAGAAATCTTTCTACAACAAAGGTTATTCATCTTAATTAATCTGGTTAATTGTCTTAATCTGGTTAATTAGTATGTTAATAGGCCTTAATATAAAACGTCTTGGTTTGTCCAAACGCAAGGCTCACAACGCAACGAAACGTTACCATGAAGTTTAATTTTAGAAACTCGGGAGCTTAAAACTTAAAAGAAATAAAACGATCAGTAAAACCATGGTCGACATCCTACCGCAACAGCCGCAGGGAGGAGGTTGCTCTGGCCAACTTGAGAATAGGTCATACTCTCCTCACGCACTCTCACCTGTTCAGAAGACTGCCACCTCCAACGTGCAAATATTGTCAGTCCATTCTTACGATTGGACATATTTTTGAAGAGTGTACTCACTATTTGCCGACAATAAACAGGATAGGACTGACCCCAAATTTATCCGAAACTCTGGCAGATGAGGAAGCTAAAATTACACGAGTATTTGAATTTTTAAAAGCACGTCGCCTTCTTTATAAATTATAACTCCTCTTCGATTTTTATTTATTTTATTTTATTTTTAAAATTATTTTTCTATTTGTTATTTATTTATTTTACTTTTATCATGCTATCGGCGTTGATGACCAGAGGGTTTTACGCCTTTAAGCAACAAACAACAACAACGTTACCATGAAATGTAGCAATTTTTTTTTTAATACACACACATTTTAAAAAATATTATTATACAGTTTGATTTTAAAGTAGTCCTAAGAAGATATTTTCCTTAGTCATTTTCATTGATGTTTAATCATTTTAAAACTTATTTGTTTATTGGTAAATGTAGATATTATTTTCGAAAATAAATCTTTTTGAAATTTATGATTTGTGAATCCTATATGTAATTAGTAAGAGTTGATAATAAATAATAACATGTTCGGGGAAATGCGTTGCTTTACTTACATATTGATAAAGCTAACTCCATTATCAAGAAATTAATTAGTTTCCTTGATAATTAGTTACTGTTCAAAGAGCTTTTAGTGTATTAAATATGTTTAATTAATGCAGTATATTGCGTACATTTGGTTCAAGTTAACATGGAGGTAATTTATTTAAATATTGCCTGTATTTATTTATTTATTTTTTTTTAAAGAAGCTGGATTTATATATCATTGAATTTATAATTAGTTTATTTTTTAAAAAGCTGCCCCAACATTTATTCTAATTAGTACTTGTAGGCCCATGCGAGGACTTTTATATTTTACATATTTTCGTGCTTTGAGGATAAATGGGTATATTTGAATATTTTAGTTTGAACAAACTTTAATTTTTTTTTTAATTTTAAAAAGCTATTTTGTTAAAAATATAGTTGATATTTTTATTAATAATAAATTTCAATTTAGAAAAGCTTCCCACTGCTATCTTACCATCTATCCGTTTATAGTTAAATTTGTATCTTTCGTTTAAACTAATTACTTTCATTAGTTGTTAAGTAAAAATATTCTTCATTTATTTTTTATTTATATAATGCCTTTTTTTACAATGTTTATATTTCAGGGTAACCCTATTTTCTATTTAAAACTGCTAATGCTCCCTTGACAAAACTTTCATTTAAAAAAAATATTTTGAAATAAAAATAAAGATATTTATGCGTATGTGGAATTTAATATTTAGTTTATAGTGCTCTTAGTCGATAGTCATTTCATGCTGCTGTTGGTTTTTATTAACTGTAAAAGTTTTTACTTCTTAGTTTTATGTTCTTTATGGAAATTCAGTTTGAAATGAAAAAGTTTAAAGATTTATTTATATTTTACAATTGACAATTATATTTATTGAATAAACAATATAATTTTTCTATACTTTTGTTTTTCTGCCTTGTCTTAAAATTTATTTTGTTATTAGTTGTAAATTATAAAAAGGATTATTTTTTAGTTTATTGATGTTTCTGTTAATGTTTTTTTCTTAAAACATTCACATTGAGTGTTTTGTATAAAAAAAAAAAAAAATTCCACATTTCAGATTTTTCGTTAAATATGTAATTTTTTTTTTCGTTTATTTTATACTACTACTAACTTTCAGGTATTATCGCACACAAGACTAGAACCGATTTCAATAAATTTATTTTAATTTTTAACATAATGGAAGCTTATAATGTTTTAAAAATATTTTTGATATATTCATATAGATTTTATCAAAGAAATTTTTATAAGCAGCAATTCATCGAGAATGGTATGAATTCTTTAACAGTGGTTTTATACTTTTCTTTTATACATTGACCCTTGATTTGAAGCCGACATTTATAATTTAAACATTTTACTATTGTTTTGTCATTGAATAGGTTCTTTATATTTTATTGCATAAAAGTCCAGAATGGTAGTATTATTTAAATTTCAATAGTATTTTACAATTTTCTATCACAATGCTAGCTTTCAGTGTTTTAAAAATATTTTTGATTTATGAAAGAGTCTCAGTCTCTTCTATTTTTTATCCATTGACTCTTCTTTTGAAGCCGCTGTTTCTATTTTCAAGATTTACTACCGCCTACTTCTGTATTAAAGCATAGTATAAACAACCTTGGCACCAAATTTACAACACGGGCTTTACAAAGACTTCTAGTTTTACTTTTGCGGTAGGAAATTTTATGGCCCAGTTTGCAAGGAATCCGGCACGCAACTGATCCAAAGATAACATTGGAATTTCACGCGAAGTGTTGGAAATAATTTAATAGCAGTCAAAACTATCTTTACTCTAAGAAACCATTATCTTATCTTGGATTAGCTTTGTAATAATTATATATATA